>NC_064819.1:164673458-164974125 GCF_024166365.1 Elephas maximus indicus
GCGTCAATCCATCTTGTTGAGGGTCTTCCTCTTTTTCACTGATCCACTACCTTACCAAGCATGATGTCCTTCTCCAGGGATTGGTCCCTCCTGATAATATGTCCAAAGTACATTAGATGAAGCCTGTCTATCCTCTCTTCCAAGGAGCAACCTGGCTGTACTTTCCAAGGCAGACTTATTTGTTCTTCTGGAAGTCCATGGTACATTCAATATTCTTCACCAATGCCATAATTCAAAGGCATCAATTTTTTGGTCTTCCTTATTCATTGTCCAGCTTTCCTATGCACATGAGGCAATTGAAAATACCACGACTTTGGTCAGGCACACCTTAGTCCTTGTCTTAGTCATCTAGTGCTACTGTAACAGAAATACCACAAGAGGATGGCTTTAACAAGCAAGTTTATTCTCTCATAGTGCAGTAGGCTAGAAGTCCAAATTCAGGGTGTCAGCTCCAGGGGAAGGCTTTCTTTGTTGGCTCCTGAGAAAGGTCCTTGTCATCAGTCTTCCCCTGGACTAGGAGCCTCTCCACACAGGAACTCTGGGTCCAAATGACGTGCTCTGTCCCTCGGTGCTGCTTTCTTGGTGGCATAAGGTCCCCCTGACTCTCTGCTTGCTTTTCTCTTTTATATCTCAAAAAAGATTGGCTCAAGACACAATCTAATCTTGTAGATCTCATCAACATAACTGCTGCTAATCTATCTCCTTAACATCATAGCGATAAGATTTATAATACATAGGAAAATTACATCAGATGACAAAATGGTGGACAATCACACAATACTGAAAATCATGGCATAGCCAAATTGATACACATATTTTTTGGGGACACAATTCAATCCATGACAGTCCTCAAAGTGACATCTTTGTTTTTCAATTCTTTAAAGAGATCTTTTGCAGCAGATCTGCCCAATGCAATATGTCATTTGATTTCTTGACTGATGCTTCCATGGGCATTGATTGTGGATCCAAGTAAAATGAAATTCTTTACCACTTCAGTATTTTCTCTGTTTATCAAGGTGTTGCTTATCAGTCCAGTTGTGAGGATTTTTGTTTCCTTTATGTTGAGGTGTAATCCATATTGAAGGCTGTAGTCCTTGGATATTAACATTATGTTAAATGTGGCAAATACGTCACTTGCCGTATTTAGCAGTTGTAAAGACTTTATAGGAAACCAAGATTTTATACAGGCCTCATTATTTGAGCTAGACTTTAAGCTACTAGAGGGCACATCTGTATATCTCCAGGGCCTGACACAGTGCCTTGGGCATTTTCATTGGATGTGTCAACATAGTCCTGCCTCTACAACTCTCCTCTTGATGATCAATTTTCCTGGAACCCTCTTCTGCTTTTTTCTAGCCACTCAAAGACCCTTAAAGATTGCTTAAAATTCTCCTTTGTTTAGATTTCTCCTCAGTTAAAGTAATCATCTCCTTGTCTGTGAATGAATATTAATTATTGTCTCTGTTATTCTTATAGAACTTAAATTGCTACTTTGTATTATTTAAAACATTTATTTCGGGCTTATTTTTATGGAGGTGGGGAGAGGAGAGAGGTCACAGGTTGATGCAAATGGGTTTCAGCTATGTCCATGTAAGTCCTATGGGAATATGATCATACCAGAGGCCTATTTATATGAGCAGTGAAGTTCTTCTTGGGCTTGAACTCATTCTAAGAAAAAGGAGAAAGTAGGTATCCTGAGCTTGACCCAGTAAAAAATCTTTAGTTGTCAAGGGCTTCAGCTTGATTAGAGTTTAGACTTTATTGTAAACCCCTATGCAGCTATGTAAGAGCTTCAGTTTATCACTGGAGCAGTGGAATCCAACTGGAAGGGACACATTGTGAGTACATGTGAGCCACCCCTTGGCAACTCCTCCAATAATGAAGGGAACTTTACTGAGGGTGGAGGTCTTGTTTTAGCAGGTGGGGAAACCGGTGAGATTTGAGATATTATCCTTTGCATGACCTTTACACAACCTACAGACTGATAAAGTCTGGAGAAACTTAGGTTGCACTTTTCTTTCCATCAACACAGTAAATGAATTCAAAAACTGGGACCAATATATTTCCTCTTTTCCATCCCACTGATGTGGCTGTAATTCTGGCTTTCATCATTTCTCACGTAGATTATTGAAGTAGTCACTCCAGCCTTACTTCCCAGCAATTCATTCTCTGCATTGCTGCCAGACTTCTCTCTCTAAATGAAAACTGACTACTCTCAGTCCAAATTGGCAGACAGAGCCTGCACTTACCTCTCCTCTCCCTTTGAAATGCCTTTAAAATGACAGAAGAAATATAAAATTAAAGACAAACTAAAAGATAAACTCATAGCAGCAATGAAATTAGAAGGAGTATTACAAGAAGAGAAGAAATACTGAAGATATCAGGAATATATATACAAAGCAGATAGGATTGAAGGACAATCTTCAACTGAGATACTCAATGATACAACACAGAAAAAAGCAAGGGATTCTTAGAGAACTGTCCATATATATTGAAGGAGAAATTTCCTAAAAATTGTTGTTATTATTATTTTTAGGATAAAAAATAAAAATCACACTGAATATGCTTGGTTTAGAATGTACTGTTTTTGAAAAAAGAATCAAAGGTAGTTTTGTACTGGTCATCATAACCTTGCCACATAAAATATTTTGATTTCTAGCATTATTTAAACTTCCCTAGGTCTTGGCGGCATAGTGGTTAAGTGCTACAGCTGCTAATCAAAGAGTCAGCAGTTCAAATCCGCCAGGCGCTCCTTGGAAACTCTATGGGGCAGTTCTACTGTCTATAGGGCCGCTATGAGTCGGAATTGACTTGACGGCACTGGGTTTGGTTTTTTTTTTTTGGTTAAGTAAAATAAAGCAGTTGAACTAATAACAAAGTTCCTATTTTTCTGAGTGGGCCTTAGAAATAAACATATCAATAAAAATTAAACTTCCAACTGATGTGGAGCTTGGACAGATACACCTGCAGGGAATTGGCTCTGCTCTGTGGACTGTTGGTAAGGGATAAGAAAACCTAGAGAAGAATTGAGTTCTTATGCTGGGTGAGACTGCTCTGGAGGACCCTTCCGTAGAGTTGATGCCTTGGGTCCCACCCAACCCTTCATTCAGCCTTTCCTATACTGGAGTTTGTCAGAGTTCAGAGAAGCTGAATCCTGCTCTCAGCTGGGTCACTACAGATGACTCAGCTGACCAAAGAAAAGAATGGACTTTGGAGGTGTCTTGCTTGGGAGGTCAAATGCCAGAAGGGAGGGCTAAGAGGTGAAACTTCATTTTAAATTTTTCATACTTAAGGAAGAGCACATTTGAGCTTTTTTCTTTTATAATGAAGAATATTAAATGTCATGGGTTGATGTTAGCTGCCATTGAGTTGGTTCCGAATCATAGCAACCATATGTACGACAGAATGGAACACTGCCAGCCTGTGCCATCCTCACAATCTTAGCTATGTATGAGCCCATTGTTGCAACCGCTATGTCAATCCATCTCATTGAAAGTCTTCTCTTTTTTGCTGATCCCGACTTTGCCGAACACGACAGTCTTCTCCAAGGACTGATCCCTCCTGACAATACGTCCAAAGTACATGAGATGGAGTCTTGCCATTGTCACTTCTAATGAGCATTCTGGCTCTACTTCTTCTAAGACAGATTTGTTCATTCTTCTGTAAGTCTATGGTATATTCAATATTCTATACCAACACCATAGTTCAAAGGCATCAATTTTTCTTCAGTCTTTCTTATTCATTGTCCAGCTTTCTCATGCATGTGAGGTATCTTTGTCATCTGTACTGCTGTAACAGAAATACCACACGTGGAAGGCTTTAACAAAGAGAAATTTATTTTCTCACTGTCTAGTAGGGTACAAGCCCAAATTTAGGGCATCGACTCCAGGAGAAGTCTTTCTCTCTCTGTTATCTCTGGAGAAAGACCCTTGTCATCAATCTTCCCCTAGACAAGGAGCTACTCTGTGCAGGGACCTCCAGTCCAAAGGATACGCTCTGCTCCCAGCACTGCTTTCTTGGTAGTATAAGGTCCCCCTGTCTCTCTGCACATTTCCCTCTTTTATATCCCAAAAGAAATTGCCTCAAGACTCAATCCAATCTTGTAGATTGAGTCCTGCCCCATTAACGTAACAGCCACCTCTCCTCATTAACATCATAGAGGCAGGATTTACAACACATAGGAAAATCACATAAGATGGTAAAATGGTGGACAATCACACAATACTGGGAATCATGGCCTAGCCAAATAGATACACATATCTTTTGGGGACAAAATTCAATCCATGACATGAGGTGATTGAAAATACCATGGCTTGGGTCAGGTGCACCTTAGTTCTCAAAGTGACATCTTTGCTTTTCAGCACTTTAAAGAGGTCTTTTGTAGCAGATTTCCCCAATATAGTACCTTGTTTGATTTTTTGACTGCTGTTTCCATGGGCATTGAGTGTGGATCCAAGTAAAATGAAATCCTTGACAACGTCAATATTTTCTTCACTTATCATGATGTTGCTTATTGGTCTAGTTGTGAAAATTTGTTTTCTTTATGTTGAGGTGTTATCCATGCTGAAGGCTGCAGTCTTTGATCTTCATCAGTAAGTACTTCAATTCCTCTTCACTTTCAGCAAGGAAGGTTGTGTCATCTGCATATTGCAGGTTGTTAATGAGTCTTCCTCCAGTCCTGATGCCCCATTCTTCTTCATATAGTCCAGCTTCTTGGATTATTTGTTCAGTATACAGATTGGATAAGTATGGTGAAAAGATATAACCATGACACATGTTCTAACAACTGCTTTTGGTCTATGTAAAGGTTCTGCATGAGCACAGTTAAGTGTTCTGAAGTTTCTATCCTTTGCAATGTTATCCATAATTTGTTATGATCCACATAGTCTAATGTCTTAGCACAGTCTATAAAACACAAGTAAACATCTTTCTGGTATGCTTTGCTTTCAGCCAAAATTCATCTGACATCAGCAATGATATCCCTTGTTATGTATTGAATTGTGTCCTCCCAAAATATGTGTCAACTTGGCTAGGCCATGATTCCCAGTATTGTGTAATTGTCCACCATTTTGTCATCTGATGTGATTTTCCTATGTGTCGTAAACCCTACCTCTATGATGTTAATGAGGCAGGATTACAGGCAGTTATGTTAATGAGGCAGGACTCAATCTACAATATTAGGTTGTATCTTGAATTTGAGATATAAAAGAGAGAATCAAGAGGAGAGACAAGGGGATCTCTTAACATCAAGAAAGCAGAGCCAGGAGCAAAGCACGTCCTTTGGACCTGGGGTCCCTGGGCTAAGAAACTCCTAAATCAGAAGATGATTGATGACAAGAACCTTCCCCCAGAGCTAACAGAGAGAAAGACTCCCACTGGAGCTGGCACCCTACATATGGACTTCTAGCCTCCTAAACTATGAGAGAATACATTTCTGTTTGTTAAAGTCATCTACTTCTGGTATTTCTGTTATAGCAGCACTCGATAACTAAAACATCCCTCATTCCACATCCTCTTCTGAATCTGGCTAGAATTTCTGGAAGTTTCCCGTCAATGTACTGCTGCAACCATTTTTTAATTATCTTCAGCGTAATTTTACTTGCATGTGATATTTATGATATTGTTTGATAATTTCTGCATTCCATTGGATTGCCTTTCTTTGGATTACATACTAATATGGATCTCTTCCAGTTGGTTGGCCAAGCATGTCTTCCAAATTTCTTGGCATGGATGAGTGAGAGATTCTAGTGTTGCATCCATTTGTTGAAACATCTCAATTGGTATTCCATCAATTCCCAGAGACTTGTGTTTCACTAATGCCTTCGGTGCAACTTGGAGTTCTTTCCTCAGTACTGTTGGTTCTTGATCATATGCTACCCCCTAGAATGGTTGAATGATGACCAATGTTTTTTGGTACAGTGACTGTGTATTCCTTCATTCTTTTGATGCTTCCTGTGTTATTCAGTTATTTGCACATAGAATCCTTCAGTATTTCAACTCGAGGCTTCAATTTTTGATTCAGTTCTTTCAGCTTGAGAAAAGGCAAATGTGTTCTTCCCTTTTGGTTTTCTATCTTCAAGTCTTTGCATGTTTCATTATAATACCTTACTTTGTCTTCTCAAGCTGTCCTTTAAAATCTTCTGTTCAGTTCTTTTCTTCATCATTTCTTCCTTTTGTTTTAGCTACTCTGCATTCAAGAGCAAGTTTCAGAGTCTCTTCTGACATACAATTTGGCCTTTTTTTTTTTTTTTCCTTTTCTGTCTCTTTAATGACCTTTTACTTTATATATGATGTCCTTGATGTCATCCCACAACTTGTCTCGTATTTGGTCATTATTGTTCAATGTATTAAATCTATTCTTGAGATGGTCTGTAAATTCAGGTGGGATATACTCAAGGTTATACTTTGACTCTTATGGGCTTGTTTTAATTTTCTTCAGCTTCAACTTGAACTTTCATGTTAGCAATTGATGGTGTATTCAGCAGTTGGCCCCTGGTCTCGTTCCTAATGATATTGAGCTTCTCCATGGCTTTTTTTCTACAGATGTAAATGATTTGATTCCTGTGTATTCCATCTGGTAGGTTCACATGTATAGTCGCTGTTTATGTTGTTGAAAAAAGATATTTGCAAAGAAGTCATTGGTGTTGAAAAATTCTATCATGAAATCCCCTGAGCCGTTTCTATCACCAAGCCATGTTTTCCAACTACTGATCCTTCTTTTTTGCTTCTAACTTTCACATTCCAACCACCAATAATTATTAATGCATCTTTATTACATGTTTGATCAATTTCAGACTGCAGAAATTGGTAAAAATATTCAGTTTCCTCATCTTTGGCATTAGTGGTTGATGCGTATATTTAAATAATAGTCACATTAACTGGTCTTTCTTGAGGCCATATGTATATTATCCTATCACTGACAGTGCTGTATTTCAGGGTAGACCTTGAAATGTTCTTTTTGATGATGAATGTGATGTCATTCCTCTTCAAGTTGTCATTTCTGGCATAGTAGACTGTATGATTGTCTGATTCAAAATGGCCAATACCAGTCCATTTCAGTTCATTAATGCCTAGGATATCAATATTCAAGTGTTTCATTTCATTTTTTAACAACTTCCTGTTTTCCTAGGTTCATACTTTGTATATACACATTCCAATTATTAATGGATGTTTGCAGGTGTTTCTTCTCATCTTGAGTCATGCCAAATCAGCAAATGATGGTTCCAAAAGCTTTACTGCATCCACATCATTAAGGTCCACTTTACTTTGAGTAGGCAGCTCTTTCCCAGTGGTTTTTGAGTGTCTTCCAACCTAAGGGGCTTATCTTCTGGCACTATATCAGACAGTGTTCCACTGTTATCCACAAAGTTTTCACTGGCCTTTTTTTTCAGAAGTAGATCACCAGGTCCTTCTTCCCAGTCTGTGTTAGTCTGGAATCTCTGCTGAAATCTGACCACTGTGGGTGACCCTACTGTTATTTGAAATACCAGCGGCATATCTTCCAGCAACATAGCTACCTATAAGCCACCACACTATGAGTGACAGATGAATGGTGGATGTAATAGGTAAAGGGAAGAATTTAAAATTAATCAAACATGTTGTTGTTTACGCTGTTAAGTTGATTTTGACTCATAATAACCCCATGTCACAGAGTAGAACTGCCCTATCGGATTTTCAAGGCTGTGATCTTATGAAAGCAGATTGCCAAGTCTTTCTTCCACAAAACCACTGTGTGGATTTGAACCACCTATGCTTCAGTTAGTAGCCAAGAGCTTAATCATTGTGCAACCAGGGCTCCTAAATCTAGTACAAATGAAAGAGTATAATCACGGAACCTATATCTTCATCTATATTGTTGAGAATATAACTGTAAACACATCATTTCACTATGCTTTGTTCACTTAACATTTGAACACACAAATTTTCCCAGATCATTATGCATGTATATGTGTACTTTGGGGCCTATGGCACCCATTTTCACCCATACACACCTAAATACAGGGGGGAGAAAGAGGGAAATGCACAAAATTATTAACAGAGGGTCATGGGAATATCACTGATTTTCTTCTTCATATTATATACTTTTCTGTATTTTCTAAACTTTTCCCAATCAGGAATCAAACAGTGCAAATTAATTTTTAAGATAAGAAATTTTTTTTCTAATGAATTTAAGTAATATTTTTGTCTATATTTCTGCATTTACATTTTAAAAATCAACATATATTACTTATATTATGAAAAAACTTAATTTTTTTAAAGAAAATAAGTAAATAAATCATTGTTTTAAGTTCATTCTTATTAACATAGGTGATTTTTAGTCCCACTTTTTTAATGCAAATATAAGCGACTTTTTTATTATACTTTTCTCCACTTAACAAATTTTCTACAATAGCATATAATGATTTTTATGAGTAAAATTAATTTTTTTAAAAAGCAAAGTATATGGCGTCTCTTTTACTATAAAAAAAAATACTATAGAGAGTGTTTATTTGTTTCTTTTTCATTTTTATTTCCCGGTAATACAAAAAATGTTATTTTTAAAATAAAAACATTGCCCTTCACCCCCAACCCATGCAAGTGCATTATATGTGTTTCCATATATGTGGTGTGATAATTAAGGTTGTGTGTCCACTTGGCTGAGCCATGATTCTCAGTGGTTTGGCAGTTGTATAATGATGTGATCGCCTCCATGATGAGATTTGATATAATGTCATGACTTCCATGATGGGATCTTCTGTGAGTAGCCAATCAGTTGAAAGGGAGTTTCCTTGGGGATGTGGCTGGCATCCAATATAGGTGGACTTTCTGGCAAATTCTATGGGCTTTTGATTGCACTGGATCCTGCAGCTGGCTCCTGTTCATGTGGCCCCTGGTTCTTGGAACTTGATTTGTAGCTTACCTGCTGATCTTGAGATTCGTCAGTCTTTACAGCCTGCGAGCCAGGGCTCTGCTGTCTGACTTGCTGATCTTGGGTTAGCCAGCCCCTTTGGCTACATGAATCAGGAGAAGCCTCCAGCCTGACCCACGGGCTTGGGACATTCCAGCCTCTACAACCACATAAGCCATTTCCTTAATGTAAACCTCTCTCTCTCTCTATTTATATGCTTTACTGGTTTTGCTTCTCTAGAGAACCCAGCCTAAGCTATAAGAGATACCATGTTCTTCTTCTTCTTCTTTTTCTTAATTAACTTTTTATTTTAGAACAGTTTTAAATTAACAAAAAATTGTGAAATTAGTACAGAGAGTTCCTATATATCTCACACCCAGTTTCCACTATTATAAACATCTTACATTACTGAGATCCATTTGTTACAATTGAGGAACAAATATTGATATATCATTATTAACTGAAGTTCATAGTTTATTTGATTTTTTTAGTTTTTACCTAGTGTCTTTTTTTTTTTTTTCTGCTCTAGGACTCCATTCAGAATACCACACTACCGTTTATTTGTCATGCCTCCTTAGGCTCCTCTTGGCTGTGATAGTTTCTTAGACTTCCCTTGTTTTTAAGGACCTTGAAAGTTTTAAGTACTACTGGGATTTGTCTGATGCTTTTTTTCATGATTAGACTGGGGTTATGTGTTTTTTTGGGGGGGGAATACCACATAAGTGTCATTTTCATCACATCATATCAAGGGTACATACTATCTACATGTATATTACACTGTTAATGTTGGCCTTAAGTCACCTGGCTGAGATAGTGTTTGCCAGGTTTTTCTACTGTAAAGTTACTCTTTCCCGCTTTCTATAGTGTACTCTTTGGAAGGAAGTCACTATGCATAGCCCACACGTAAGGAGTGGGGAATTGGGCTCTGTCTACTTGAGGGTATAGTATCTACTGTCCCCTGGGCTTTTTTTCCTTTTTGTTTTTTAATTTTGTTTATTCCTCTATTTCATTTGAGCAAGGAATATATAGGCTTAATGCTGATTAATCAGAATGAATGTTGAGTCAGGAATTCAAGGGGCATGTGTACATATCAGCAGGATATTATGGGAACACAGCCAAGCTAAAAAGGGGGGAGAGACTGTGGAATATTTATATTGTTGTGATCACCAGAGTGAAATGAGCCAAGAACACAGTTGGTTTGGACAAATAGAGCAGAGAGTATACATGAGATTGAACTGTGAGTGCAATACTCTTGGCCTTATTGGTGAGGAGCCTCCCCTCCTCATTGTAATGATACTGAAATAAGAAAATCCATATGCAAATGAAGTAAATGGTAATGGCAGAGGTAAATGTGGTCCAGTTAATTTTACCTTGTTCGAAGGAGTGGGTAGGAATTTGGGGAAAGGATGTGCAGAAGATCAAGAATGAGGTCAAGGGGGATGGTGTGTAGAATTGTGAAAAGAAAGGATTTTATTGAGATTGCATGCTGGGGATCTGTAAACCTATAGAATCACCCAGTAACTTGGTCATAAAACCAAACTTGTTTCCATCAGGCTGTTTCCAACTCATAGTTACCCCATGTGTTATAGAGTAGAATTGCTCCATAGGGTTTTCTTGGCTGTAATCTGTATAGAAGCAGATCGTCAAGCCTTTCTTCTGTGGCACCACTGAGTGGCTTAGAACCACCAACGTTTAAGTTAGCAGTCAAATGCAAACTGTTTACACCACCCAGGAATAGGATTTGGTCATAGTCGGTGTAAATAAACTACATGTGATGAATCAGTGTTGACATTAACCCTGGCTCCACATCAGAATCACCAGTGCGATGATTAAAGTTGTGTGTCAACTTGACTGGGCCATGATTCTAAGTGGTTTAGCAGTTATGATATAGTTTGGTATCTATTTAATGATGTAATCACCTTCCTAATGGCTTCTGATATAATGTAATCATCTCCATGATGAGATCCGCTGTGAGCAGCTGATCAGTTGAAAGGGAGTTTCCTTGGGGGTGTGGCCTGTATCCAATATATGTGGATTTTCTGGCAAAGCTTGCTAGCTTTTGCTCTCCCTGGATCCTGCATCTGGCTCACCATCTGACCTTCAGCTCTTGGGACTTGAGCTAGCAGCTTACCTGCCAATCTTGGAGTTCATCTGCCTCAGCAGCCTATAAGCCAGAGGCCTGCCATCTGACTTGCCAATCTTGTGTTTGCAGCCATTGCAGCTATGTGGGTCAGGGAAAACCTCTAGTCTGACCTACAAACTTGGTACTTTACAGCACCTACAACCGGGTGAGCCATTTCCTTGATATAAATCTCTATCTATATATGTATATAAACTCACTTCACTGGTTTTGCTTTTCTAGAGAACCCAGCCTAAGACAAGTATTGTTGTTGTTCTTAGGTGTTGTCTTAATCATCTAGTGCTGCCATAACAGAAATACCATGAGTGGTTGGCTTTAACAAAGAGAAATTTATTTTCTCACAGTCTAGTAGGTTTCAAATCCAAATTCAGGGTGCTGGCTCCAGGGGAAGGCTTTCTCTCTCTGTTGGCTCTGGAGGAAGGTCCTTGTCATCCATCTTTCCCTGCTTGAGAAACTTCTCAGGCACAGGGCCCCGGTGTCCAAAGGGCACGCTCTGCTGCTGGTGCTGCTTTCTTGGTGGTATGAGATCCCCAACTCTCTGTTTACTTCTCTTTCCTTTTATCTCTTGAGAGATAAAAGGGGGTGTAGGCCACACCCCAAGGAAACTCCCTTTACCTTGGATCAGGGAGGTGGCCTGAGTAAGGGTGGTGTTACACTCCCACCCTAATCCTCTCAACGTAAAATTACAATCACAAAATGGAGGACAACCACACAATACTGGGAATCATGGCCTAATCAAGTTGATATACACATTTTTTTTGAGACATAATTCAATCCATGACAGACGTAGTCAAGTCGCTTCTGACTCTTAGCAACCCCATTTACAACAGAATGAAACACCGCCCAGTCCTGTGGCATGCTCACAATCATTGTCACTCTGGAGCCATTGTTGCAGCCACTGTGTCAACCCATCTTTTTGAGGGTCTTCATCTTTTTTGCCAACCTTCTGCCCCATCATTTCCAAAGTATGTTAAGATGAAGTCTTACCATTCTTGCTTCTAAGGATCATTCCAGCTGTACTTCTTCCAAGACAGATTTGTTTGTCCTTTTGGCACTCCATGGTATGTATTCAATATTCTCCGTTAACACCATAATTCAAAGTCATCAATTCTTCTTTGGTCTTCCTTACTCATTGTCCAGCTTTTACATGCATATGAGGCAATTGAAAACACGTAGCTTGGGTGGGGGGCACCTTAGTCTTTAAAGCGACATTTTTGCTTTTTAACACTTTGAAGATATCTTTTGCAGCAGATTCGCCCAATGCAGTATGTCTTTTGATTTCTTCACTGCTGCTTCCATGGGCATTGATTGTGGATACAAGAAAAATGAAATGCTTGACAACTTCAATCTTTTCGCCATTTAACATGATGTTGCTTATTGGTCCAGTTGTGAAGATTTTTTTTTTCTTTATGTTGAGGTATAATCCATACTGAAGGCTGTGGTCTTTGATCTTCATCAGTAAGTGCTTTGAGTCCTCTTCACTTTCAGGAAGCAAGGTTATGTTATCTGCATAATGCAGGTTGTTAATGAGTCTTCCTCCAAACCTGATGCTGTGTTCTTCTAGATGTAGTCCAGTTTCTCAGATTATTTGTTCAGCACACAGACTGAATAAGTATGATGAAAGGATACAACCCTGATGTATACCTTTCCTGACTTTTAACCACACAGTATCCCTTTGTTCTTTTTGAATGACTGTCTCTTGATTTATGTAAAGGTTCCTCAGGAGCACAATTAAGTGCTCTAGAATTCCCATTCTTTGCAATGTTATCTGCAGTTTTTTATGATCTACATAGCCGAGTGCCTTTGCATAGTCAATAAAACACAGGTAAACATTTTCCTGCCATTCTGTGTTTTCAACCAGGGCCCGTCTGAAATCAGCAATGACATCCCTAATTCCGTGTACTCTTCTGAATCTGGCTTGAAATTCTGGCAGTTCCTTGTCAATCTGCTGCTGCAACTGCTTTCAAATGATCTTCAGCAAAATTTTACTTGTGTATGATATTAATGTTCAATAATTTCTGCGTTCTGTTGGATCACCTTTCTTTGGAATAGGTATAAATATGAATCTCTTCCAGTTGGTTGGCCAGGTAGCTGTCTTCCAAGTTTCTTGGCATAGACAAGTGAGTACTTCCAGCACTGCATCCATTTGTTGAAACATCTTAGTTGGTATTCCATCAGTTCCTGGAGCCTTGTTTTTCATCAATGTCTTCAGTGCAGTTTGAACTTCTTCCTTCAGTACCATCAGTTCTTGATGATATGGTACCGACTGAAATGATTGAATGTCAACCAATTCTTTTTGGTACAATGACTCTGTGCATTCCTTCCACCTTCTTTTGATGCTTCCTACATCATTCAGAGTTTTACCCATAAAATCCTTCACTATTGCAACTCGAGGTTTGAATTTTTTCTTCAGTTCTTTCAGCTTGAGAAATGCCGAGCATGTTCCTCCTTTTTGGTTTTCTAACGCAGTTGTTTGCTTATGTCATTTTGTCTTCTCGAGTTGCCCTTTGAAATCTTCTGTTCAGATCTTTTACTTCATCATTTCTTCCATTTGCTTTAACTACTCTATGTTCAAGAGCAAGTTTCAGAGTCTCTTCTGAAATCCATTTTGGTTTTTTTTGTTTTGTTTTTAGTTTTTTTGGAAGTAATGTGTCTTACAGAAAAGTTGCCAAAAATAATATGAGTATTTCCTGTATTCACCAGATTAAATAATGTTAACATTATTTGCTTTATCTCTCTCTCTCTCTCTGTCTCTACACACACACACACACATACAAGTTACAGAAATAGTTTCTTTACACTTCAAATACAAGGTGTATTTTCTAAGAACAAAGATATTTTCTTATATAACAATAAGAAAAAAAATTTTTTTTCTTGACAATGATCAAAATCAGAAAATTAACATTGATAAAGTGCTATTATCTGTTCTACATATTATATTTAAATTTTGCTAGTTTCTCATTCATGTCCTTCATGACAAAAAAAAATTTTTTTTTTGGTCTAGATTCCATATCAGAATGACATGTTTCATTTAATTATGGTATCTCTTTAGTCTCCTTTAATCTGGAACAGTTTCTCAGCCTTCGTTTGTCTTTCATGTCCTTCAATTTGGGTATGTATATTGTTTCCTCTGGATTTAGATTCAGGATGGATGGCCAGTTTTTCTAAAATCTTTCATCAAAATATTACCCTTTACCTCATTTATTTGAAAAGGCCATCTTTGTCACCTACTTAGTTTCTGTATGTATACAGGCATCTGTATGTATCGTTTGCATTTAGCAATAAATGTTTCAGCCCAATGCTCTGAATTTCATTAGCACCAAAGAAAAAATGCTAAATTTTCATGTTTCTTGATTATTAATCTCAGGTTTCAACACTTACATAACTGGTTAGTTGAATAAACTAGATTGGGTGGAGTATAAGTAGAACTCTCCTTTTCTTCTTAATTCTCGTTGTATTTTTCCATCCCTCTTCTTTCCATGTGATATATTAGGCATTACTGATAGCTCTCCAGATATTGAAAAGTCTGATCCATTCATTGAAGCTTCTCCCATTTCTCAGCTCAGAAACCTAACAGGGTAGGGGGAAAGCATGGTGATAGCACCTCACTCTGTCATTAGCATGTAGCCTCTACCTCCTCCAGGGTTGGAGAGGGCTAGTGAGAGGAGAGGTCTTACTTTGTCAGGGCAGTTGGAATCCAGCTTTAGTGTCCATTGTTGTGGTGGAGGCTCTTTTTCCTTTGGGGCACTGGAACCTCTTGCTGCCTCATTCTTTGATGTGGGTGATGCATCCTCCAAATGAGCACTCCTTTTCTCTACCCCCACCCAGCTTGCCTTCTTAAAAAAGGGTCCTTTCAGGATGATTCCAACCTGACTGCCTTCTGCAAATCCACTTATTCCAGGGAAAAACTCAAGCATCGTTGACCCCTGACTGTTGGTGGAAGCACAGTCTGTCCCCCTACAGCAGCTCTGTCCTCTCTGCTCTCAGAGCTGCTCTCAGTTGAGAGCTAAACACTGTATATCAGTTCTCCCCAAAGCTCAAAAGTCTGCAGATTTTTGCAAAACATTCGGACAGAGACTTTCCCATCCCACCAATAAACATGCCAGGGATGAGAAAGAAAATGTAACTATAGATGGAGAAGAGATCTAAGAAATACAGTGTACAATTTTGAATGAAAACCAATTGAAAATCTAGATGAAGAGAATGATTTTTTATTTTTTTTGTCAAAAATATATATTGTGAAAGTTGAATGAAGAAGAGAAGGAAAACCAGAACAGTAACCATGGGAAAAATAAAGGTACTTGGAGAACTTTCTCCCCTCCTAAAAACTCCAGTCCTAGATTTAATCATTTATTTTTACAGGGATGGTGAGATGCATCAGTCCTTCAAGAAATGGAAAATTCCTACACTATGTCAACCATAGAGTCTTTGGGTGGTGCAAACTTTTAATGCACTTGACTGCTAATTGAAAAGTTGGCAATTTGAGTCTCCCAGGGGGACCTCAGAAAAAAGGCCTGGCAATCTACTTCCAAAAAATCAGCCATTGAAAATCCTATAGAGCACAGTTATACTCTGACACACATGGGGTCATCAGGAGTCGGAATTCACTTGACAGCAACTGGTAAATGTCAACTCTACCAGATCAGAGAAAAAGATGGAAAGATTCTCAATACCTTCTCTGAAGCTGTTGTAACTCTGATGCCAGTAGCAAAGGATAGTGTAATAAAGAAAGCTGCTAAATCAATATCACCTATGAATAAAAATGTAAGAATCTCGAATAAATTATTAGTACATTGGATCTAGCATTATATTTCAAACTAATATGATTATGTAGAATTTATTTCAGGAAGTATGGTTCAATTTAGGAAATACATCAATGCAATTTATAAATAGATTAAGGGAGAACACATTGCTGGTGGCATTGTAAAATGATACAACTGCTATGAAAAACAGTATGGCACTTCCTCAAAAAGCTAGAAATAGAAATACCTTATGATCCAGCAATACCACTTCTAGGTATATATTCTAGAGATATAAGAACAGTCTCACAAATAGACATACACACGTCTGTGTTCATTGCAGCATTATTCACAACAGCAAAAAGATAGAAACAATCTAAGTGTCCAACATATGAATGGATAAATAAAATTGTAGTACATACATACAATGGAATACTATGAGACTATAAAGAACAATCTTTATTTTATAACATGGATGAATCTGGAGAACATTATGCTGAGAGAAATAAGGCAATCACGAAAAGACAAATATTGTATGGTCCCGCTATTATAAACAGTCAAGAATAGATATACACACAAAAAAGCAAAATTCTTTGATGGTTACCAAGGATGGAGGGGAAGGTTGGGGGAATCATTTTCTAGACAGTAGATATTTGTCACTTTTGGTGATGGGAAAGCCAACCCTAAATATGGGCAAAATCAGTACAACTTGACCAAGTAAATAAAGACGCCAGAAAGTACATGACAAAAAGGGAAATTTTCTGTAAATGCCATAACACATACAATTTTGCAACAACAGTCAAAACAACCAAAAAAAAAAAAAAAAAAAAGAAGTGTGTGGTTATGTCGGCAGATATGGATGCATAAATATGTATAGGAAGGCATATACAAGTAAATGTACATGCACGTATATGTGTATCTCTAGGCATATGTATATACATTTTTGTGTGCTGCATGTATATCCACATATATAAAAAAATCACATGGGGGCATAGTTACCAAGGCTTCCTAGACATATCCAAACAACCCACAGGATTGATTTACTGGGCTAAAAGGCTTGGGACCATACTCTTGGGGGACAATGTAGTCAATTGGCATAGCATAGTTTACAAACATAATGTTTTCCATCCTGGTTTGGTGAGTAGGATCTGGGGTATTAAAAGCTTGCAAGTGGCCACCTAAGATACAACTGTTGGTCTCTACTCATGTGGAGTGAAAAAGAGTGAAGAAAATCAAAGGCTCAAAGAAGAAACTAGTCCATGGAACTAATAGCCCACATGAACCACAGCCTCTTCTAACCTGAGACTGGAAGAACTAGATGGTACTTGGCTACAGACTATTCTGACCACAGACACGATAGAAGGTCCCAGAGAGGGTGGGAAAAAAAAATGCAAAACAAAACTCAAATTCCTAAAAAAGTCCAGACCTACTGGACCAATAGAGACTAGAAGAACCCCTGATTATTGCCCTGAGATACCCATTGAACTTGGAATTGAAACTATTTCTTCAGGTCACCTTTCAGCCAGATAATAGATTGGCTTATAAAATAAACAACATCACTACTGAGTAATGTGCTCCCTTTGACAATTAACTATTTGAGACCAGAGTATCAACATTTACCCAAAAGTAAAGACGAGAAGGCAAGGAGGGGAAGGGAAGCTAGATCAATGGAAACTGAACAAACTGAATGGAAATGATGAGAATGCTGACACGTTACAAAAATTATAACCAATGGCACAGAACAATTCTTATTAAACCTAACTAAACCAAACCCATCGCTGTCGAGTTGATTCTGACTCACAGCAACTCTAAAGGACAGAGTAGAACTTCCCCATACAGTTTCCAAGGAGCAGCTGGTAGAGTCAAACTGCCAACCTTTTGGTTAGCAGCCACACTCTTAACCAACACAAAACCAGGGCTCCAAAATTGTTAAAAAAAAAAAAACCAAACCAAACCAAACCCATTGCGGTCAAGTCAATTCCGACTCATAGCGACCCCATAGGACAGAGTAGAACTGCCTCATAGAGTTTCCAAGGAGCACCTGGTGGATTCGAACTGTCAATCTTTTGGTTAGCAGACATAGCTCTTAACCACTATACTAGCGGGGTTGCCAAAATTGTTAAAGGGGAACCTAATTTGCTGTGTAAACTTTCACCTAAAACACAATAAAATATTATTAAAAAAAAAAATTATGGAGAAAAAATAGATTAAGGGAGAACAACTATGAAATTGTATTGAGAGCGTTGTGGAACAAACAGTCTAGACACTATTAAAATAAAGCAAAGAAGCTTATTGAGGAATAATATAATTTTTGAATTGGGCAGCACTTTGTAAGAGAAAGAGGTGCTCTGAAGCATAGAGGGAAAGGTGTGCGTTTACATAGTAAAATGAGGAGTTCTTGTCTTTAACCATGAGCCAAAAGGGGGAGGGTGTGGCAGGATCAGGCCTCGTTGGGGGTGGGGGGTTAAGCCCCCAAGGCTGTGTAGCTCCAGAGAAACTTCTGAAGGACCCCTCCCAACTAAGTGAAGACCTTACAAGACAAAAGAAGATAAGAAGCTGTCTTATTACAGTTATCAGAAATTGGGTGGCCCCTATCACAAAAGAACTGTAAATAAATTCTCTCTATTGTAAAGGAACTCTAAGAAGCCAAATCACAGAAATCACATGATTACAGTTACAAGATGATCACAGGCATAGGGCGGTTGCATGATTACCCTCTTTCTGAACATCAGCAATCTGATTTTGTAATGCAAGCTGCATTGATAAACATCTTTGATGAGCTTTTCCTCCACATTCCTGACCCCCCACCCTTATTTGCTAAGGACAGCTAAAGTTGTATGGTAGTCTAGCTGTGGGTCAAAGCAGAAGTAAGGCTGAGGTGAAAATGGAGCCTATAGTAAAGTGGAGTCTAATCTGGACCTGGGTCAGCCAGTTTACTTATGCCAAATGTCTCAGTTTTTTGGAGTTTGCTTACAAGAGATTGCCACGAACATATCAGAAAAAAATTCACCACCACTTTACATACTTCTTCTTTGTTTAAAATTTCACTAATCTGCATTTCTTTTGTAATAGAAAACTTATACAAAGATTCGACAAAAAAAATGTGATTTGTTCATGGCATGACCTAGATTAAAAATCTTTGCAAGTACCTCATTTCATATAGCAGGAGTTCTCAAACTTGGCTGTCCATCAAAATGATCTTTCAAGCTTTAAAAATCTTTGATTTCTCCTGTGCTTCACCACAGGCCGACTGAATCAGAAGCTCTACAAGTGGCCCAAGAATCTGTATTTTAATAAAGCTCCACTGGTTATTTTTATAAGGCCAGACTGACATCAATCAACAGACAAGTCTGTTTTAGGTTTCTAGGGCTGCCGTAACAAAATATCACAAAGACGGTGGCTTTAAAAACCAGAAATTCACTTTCTCAGAGTTCTACAGTCCAGAAATCTGAATTCAGGGTGTTGCTCTAGGGAAGATCCTTCCTTGTTTCTTTCAGTTTCTAGTAGCTGTGAGTGTTTATTGGTGTTCCTTGGCTTGTAGCTGAATCCTCACACAGTGTCTTCTTCTCTGTACACATGCGTGACTCTCTTCCTGTGTCTGTTCTCCTTTCCAAGAAGCCACACAGAAGGGACTAGGATTAGGACCCACCCTCCTCAGGAATGACTTTGTTAATTTAACTGATAACATCTGGAAAGAATGAACCACAGCTACGGGAGTTAGGTCTTAACCGTATCTTTTTTTAGGGGCACAATTCAATCCATAACGAAGGCCTAATTTAGTATTTGATTTTGTGACCACCTCTTTTGCAGTTTATATTACTTACAGTCAAAGTATCCAAGTGGTTGCAGTTGGAAGGGTAATGGAATTAGATGGGGCAGGAGAAGAGTGTATAAATGTGGGGGAAATTAGTCTTTAAAGGATAAAAACTGAAACATAATATAAAGTGATGGCATATACAAAATGGGAACCATATTCCATATTTAGAGCCACAGACAGGTGAAGAATAGCTCTGATATGGAGTTCCTATCCATCAAATTTCACAGAGTTTTAGTTAACCATGTTGTGAATTAAGATGGAAGAAAATATTTAACAAAGCAAATCACCAGTAGAAGTTTGTGCTGGTCCATCATGTTTTGTGATTGGAGAATGATACTTCCTATGTTTCAAATTACAGAGTTTTAACCTTGCAACATCGAGCTATTAAATCATCCTGTATGCTTTGTACATATATGAGTTAGAGTTTTGCTGGTCAGAATTTCTGACATACATAGTTTATGATTTAAACCATGCAGACACAATCTTTCTTTACGTTACTGAGTGGAAACCCCAGGTTCTGCTCCGCACAATACATCTCAGCCAATAAATGACAGACCGAGGTCAGAGATTGCAAATGCACCTTAATTTTGTTGAGCAAGAAAAGGGAACAGTTGGGGCTGCTGCCTCCAAGTGCTCAAAGAGGGTGAGAGGGAAGGTTACTTTTATGAGGTTTACAAGCAGGAATTTCATACAAGTTACATCAACAATATTCTTTATCATACTATGCAGGTACAATGGGGTTTACATATAACTTCATGCATTGCATGTTCAGAAAATGGCAATTAAATTCCACCTAGATATAATTTTTAATTATAGAGGTGGGAAAGTTACTACGTATGAGGTACTTAATGAGATAAAAGGTTATCCAGAATGTCAAGGTGGCAACCAAACTGGCTTCCGTTTATTTCCTCTAGTTTTGGGCATCAGTTAAGGAAAGTGGAACCAGCATGTTAATGTAAAGCTACGGAGTGTGTCAAGCAGATTTTCCACAGCCTAGGGACCTCTGTGTTGTTTACACATAAGGAAATTTTTTAAAATCACCTGGAAAATAAGATTTATAGAAATAAAATCTTATTTCAGACAGTATATATCATAAACTTGCTGTTTAGCAATTAAAATATAACCTTTTCAATGCACAAAGATAGAAAACATTTGAGAAGGACTGTTCCCTCTGGCGGTGATTCAGGTTGAGAACTAAAATTGGTTTGTGGCAAGGACACGTCTTTTTTACCTCTGTATCCTGTATTGTGTGTGGTTTACAAAGCTGTATAATGTAGAGATAATATATTTTTTACTCCTGGTATTTCCCTTCTTTCCATTCAAGTAGTTAGTAGCACACTCAGGGTGGAAAGAGGAAAAGACACTTTCCTGTCCGGCTTGTGTTTCAGTGGCACCTGACCATTTTGCATTTCCACTAGCAGTGTATGAGGGTTCCAATGTTTCCACAACCATATCTGCTATTTTCCAGACCAGTCGAGGAGAGAGGGGGGCCTTGGTGAGAATGTCATATGAACAGGAATGCTCTCAATAGTCAAACATTAGAATCACCTGGGCAGTTTAAAAATAGCATGATTTCTCCGCCACACGAGACAGATTAAATCAGGATCTCTGGAGATAAAGCAGAAATTTATGATCTGTAATTTTTTACAGTTCTCCAGGTGATTCCAGTGTGCAGCTACAGTTTATGACCACTGTTCTAAGGAAAACAGAAGGGCAAAACATTTTATCTGACTTAAAAATGAAATTCCTTTGGGCTGAGAAGGCAGGGGAGCAAGGTTTATGTTCCAGAGAAGCAGGAACTTGGCTGCACTTCTAGCAACATCCCTGAGAAGGATGGCTGCATGCTGCCCCTTCTGGGGAAATGAGACCAGATGGGCTGTGGGAGGTTTCTAGGCTCAGAGGTGATTCCTGTATTCCACACTTGGTTTAGAAAAGCAGAGAAGAGCCCAGTCAAACAGGAACACCCACGTTTTGGTAACTTGGCTAAATAGATGACCCCTCCTCCCAAGTATTTTCTTCCTTTGAAACCACCTAAGGCCCTGGGGGCCTTTACAGGGCTTAGAGCTAGGGGTTGAGAGAACCATCTTAGAATTTTCCTCCAGCCTGGGATGGGTCCCAGAGTCGGTATTAGTCTGATTTATAGAGAACAAAACAATGTGCTATTTCTTGTAACATATCTAGGTCTTAATATTTATGGAATGAATGAATAAAAGCACCATATTCACACACTGGAGGACAATACAGGGACAACAGACCACATATCATAAGAAGACCTGGTGGCGCAGTGGTTAAAGAGATCGACTGTTAACCGAAAGATCTGCAGTCTGAAACCACGAGCGGCTCCGAGGGAGAAAGAGGAGGCAGTAGGCTTCCTAGAGATTTACAGACTTGGATACCATATGGGGTCGCTATGAGTCAGAATCAACTCGACGGCAGTGGGTTTATAGTAAAAAAAAGTCTTAATTTTCCCGCCATTTAGTTGTCGAAATAGTTCCTGGATGCCTCCATTAAGAAAGCCATAATGAGCCTCTCCTAACAGTGATGTGAATTTAGTGTGAGCCACAAACACAGGGAATGCACATTATTATAGGCCATCAAAACCCGGCTGAACAGGATTGTTGAATTAGCAAAGGGCTCCATCTGCTGATGGTTTATGCACACACGAGCTGGGCAGAGTTCATGCTGCTATTTCTCCCAGGTGACATTCCTTAAGCCTGGTTTACAGCTTTCCTTGTCTGGTCCTCAGGGAGGATTAAGGGATAACTCATGTAGTTCATCCAGGAGAGATTTCAGGTAATGGGGTGAGAGGGCAGTGGTGTGTGAGTTTATGACTTTTTTGACAAATTGTAGCATTTTCTTTTTACTCTGTGAAAAGCTTTCTATGAAGAGACTGTGGGCACTCACTATCGCTGAGGTAGTGGCAGGTGCTGAGAACCCCAGCACTCCGAGCCTCTTATCAAGAGCCTTATCAGGAGGAAGATGGGATGCGTAGTCTGCCCTTCCAGGGCCTGGTGAGAGTCTACTTCTCTGGGCCAATCTAATTTACTCAAAGAAAGAGCTTTATCTTTTCAGTATCATCATATGTGTCCAATAGTTCCTGATTTTTTCACCCTATTTTAGGAGATTTTATTTATTATATAGACAGCATTTATGGTATAATTAGCTCATTGTCCAATTAAAAAAAATTCTCAAAATAGCTTTTAGTTAGAAAACTTAGAACAGCTTAAGATAACCGAAGAGACCAAACTAGACTGATATAAGAAAAGCAACACAGCAGCAGCAGCAACAACAACAAATAAATAAACAAAAATTTGGGGTTTACTTAGCCTGTATGGTCTTATTGAGAATTAATTTATTATTCATATTAGGCCTTTCAAATATTGGAAATTTCCCGCGCATCCCTATATTCTCACTACTGCTTCTGTGAGCCTTTGGGGTTCTAGGATTACAGCTTGAGGCCCATTGATATAGGTAGGAAAGAGAGTGAGACCTCGTCATATTTTCGCTGTGCTGGAGGCTGGAACAAGTAATCCTGACCTTAGAGGCACCAGGCAGTATAATTGTACAGCTTCTTAGAGGACAGTAGAGAATAATCTAATCTTGTATTATATATGATACTGGCCTTTTTCATCAGTACAGACATATACAGATAATTATTAATATATGAATTTGTTATTAGGGAGGGCAACTACTGTGGTATTGGTTTACCTGGAAGTCTTAGCATTTTTTGATCTATTCAACTTCTGACTTTTGGCTAAGACTTGATGGTATGCTAAGAAACTCTCTCTCTTGCAAAACAAAACACCATAAAATCCCTGCTTTGTAGTGTTTGTCAATTTCCATGGTATAAATACTCCCACCATGGCTAATTTCAAGTTACCAGCCTGACATCACTGAACGTGGACTTGGGAAGAGATATACACAATGGGCTTTTGTGATCTGGTCAGTGCCAGCTCCAGCACAGCGCTGAAACACTGAAATACTCTACCTAGATGCAGCCTCTATGATTGACAGGGTCTTGGGTTTGACCATGGTACTGCTTATCCCATAGCCATGATGTTGGGACCTCCATGACCTCAGCAGATGTCCCTGAAGTCACAGAGCCCTGAAGTGCAGGCTTAACAATGGTCAGTCTAGCCATAAGCAATATATGTTTGCTTTTGAGATATTAGTTTTTTCTCAGGTCAGCAGTCCCTGGAAAGTGCATCTGTAGGGCAGTGGTCTTTCCTTTTACTTCACTACAACTGACTACATTATTCCTCCAATTTTTTCCTGGGAGGCAGTGTGGCATAGAAGAGAAGGCATATTGGAGTCAAGACATAAGTTGTTTTGTTTCCAGATCTGCCACTTGCTAGCTGTGTGACCTTGGCAAATCCACTTAATATTTCTGAGCTCCAATATTCTCATCTTTAATACAGAGATAATACTCGACAACCAAGGCGTTGTTGAAAGTACTGATTGGAATAATATACACAAAATACTGAATATATAGGAGGACTAAATAAATGGTAGCTCTTATTATTGTTATTCCTAATTTGTCCCTATTTTCTTCTGGCCCTGTGTTTCCCTTAACTTGGTCTGTCTCCTGGATGGCTTGCATTATTTTTGTGTGAGCTTCTTTATCCTACATTGTGGAACAGGTTCTTTCTGAAGAAGGACTTCGAGCATCTTTTAGGAAGTATTCTTCTATAGCATGTTAGCCCTAAGAGACCATTTGTGACAAAAAGACCTGTGTTCATATAATCTTTTTTTTTTTTTCATAATACTTTACTGTGTTTTTGGGGAAGGTTTACACAGCACTTTAGGTTTCCATTCAACAATTTCTACACAAATTGTTCATTGTTATTGGGTACGTTCTTCACAATGCGTGAACATTTGCATTATTTCCGTTCTGGTTGTTCATTTCCATTAATCTGGTTTCCCTGCCCCCTTACCTTCTTATCTTTGTTTTAAAGTAATTGACTATTTGGTATGTTCGTATAATCTTAACAAACAAGGCTGATTATACTCTATCTATGGAGAGTCAAAATGCACATTAGCATATTAAATTCTCTGAGAAGTCCTGCAGGAAAAAAAAAATCCCGTTTGGCTTTATTAAATCCAGCATCTCTCAAAATTATTTGCCTATAATCCTTTGTGTGTGTGTGTGAGTGAGTGTATGTAAAATGCCTGTTTACATCCTGAGGTATCAGTGTTTTGTGGAATGTGCACTGAGAAATGCTGCCTTATATGATCTGAAGAGTATAATGAGTGTCTTCCGCACAGGTAGGGCACATGATGAAATATAATGTCTCTCATTCTGGGAAGACCTATATTCCTGAGGGGGGTGATGCAGTAATATTAGAGGGATGTGTGATTGGGGAGACACATCAGTACACCTGATCTTTATTAGAACTAAATGAAGCAGTTTTTCTATATACCTTATTGAAATATTATGTCCTAAAACTTAACACCAAGGGAGTTTATATTTGATCGGTGGCCAAATCATAGGTGTTTTGTAATCACGACTTTATGCAAGAATCAAAATGCCATTGAATAATTATCTCCCAAAAGTGAGCTTCCAAAAACATCTGCTAAGACCTGTAGGTGTCAATAAGTCACTTTATACTAATTTCTTAAATGTGTGTGTAACTGCCTCAATTTCAGTTTTTCTCAATTGTCAGTGAGTAGCCCTTCTAGAATTTTGTTGATGATACATGCAGCCTTTCTGATGATTCTGGTCCAAGTTCTTTTTCGAGTAGGCACAATTCCAGTGCACCTGTGAAGAAGGCTTTATTTAAACCAGCCCAAGAATACTTGAAAATTGGAAAGCTACAAAATTAGAGTTTGAAGAAGTGATCTGTACTTAGAGTGTTCTTGTTAGGAAGTGAACATTCCACAAGAAGGGCCATTTAGGAAGGAATTGATTTTGACGTTCTTTACAGAAAGAAAAAAATTCTAAGGAGATGATTTTTATTTTGTTAGAAAAAGATGATGAATGATATCATTTTCATATGTGAAATTTGAAAATACTTGCTAATAAGCTTTTTGATTTGACTCAATAGTTTTTGGAAAAAATAATTTTGACATTCTCCTTCCTGGTTCAGTGTTTCATTAATGTAAAATAATCACTGTGACATTTCTTGGTTGGAGGATCCATCAGTGCTTTTCAATGTAAGATCAAAAATCAAAGCTTGGTTGGAAATTGTGCTAAGCACTTTGGAACAGTTTTGAAGAAGTGAGTGGGCTCTATTTTAATGTGTAAATCAGTGGGTTTATCACAGTCCAGACTCTAATCTTGTCTGAAAAGTAAATAAGTTATTCATTACATGCAAAT
The DNA here is from genome assembly GCF_024166365.1 of Elephas maximus indicus. Lineage (NCBI taxonomy): Eukaryota > Metazoa > Chordata > Mammalia > Proboscidea > Elephantidae > Elephas > Elephas maximus. Next base: position 164,699,358 of record NC_064819.1, read on the forward strand.
GATTGTATTTTACAACTTTTTTTTCCTACCATGTCCTGGTGAAGGACAGGAAGCATTCATTTTATTTCAGTTACTCAAGAATGTTACCAAAATGTCAGCCTCTGAGTGATGGGTGCTGGTGAAATAACATGGGGCTGTGACAAGATAGTAAAACTCAGACAAGCGCTCCATGGAAGGAGCCAATCTGGGAGTATCCTGAAGCTAGATGACAAGGTGGAATCAGGGAGTTCCTGAGCGAAGCTGGTCAAACCAAGGAGGGATTTAGAATGGAACAGAGCGTCAAGAAGCTATGGTATCTACAGCAAATACAGTACAAGGCAGGGTGTCAGAATATAGGCAGGGAGATTGATTACATTGCAGGAGATGGGGTATTTAGGTGGGGAGCTGGGAATCAAGAGTCTCACAGCTCTGCCTTGTGTCATGGGCCTGCCCCCTCCAAATTACATTTCTCAGGCCCCTTAATCCTTGGCTTCCAGTTAGGCTCAGCCAATGGGGGGCACTGGAGGGAACTTGGCAGGTGAGGGGAGAGGAAAAGCGGTTGGCTGTGTCTCCTCTGTAATTTCAGATCTTGCTAGTGGCCCCTCTTCACCAGTACAGCTCCTGCTCCTGAGGTTCAGGCTTTCGACACTAGTAACACTAACCTTCACTCTCAGCTGGAGTGATGGTAGCTGCTTCCTGTAGATTGCTTCAGCATTCAGTGTTTTCAGATTGCCATTGTTTCATCACTCCCTTCTTGCATCTAGCTCGTGTAAGGGCAAATACAAATTGAAAATAAAAGGTTGTAATTCTTCCTGCTGAGAATAGGAAAGGAGGATCCCTTCTTGCCCTATTATTTCAGAATTCACTTTAGATAACTACTTGCAATTGTAAATTCTTCCTCTGTCTCTTTGAAAAGTATGTAAATAAGGATATGTCCTCAAAGACTTGGGAGCCATCTCTTCTGAAATGTAATCATCAAGGAAATTCACACCCCTACCTCCCAGTTTCCTGGAAGGAGATTATCACAATTTCAGGTATCCTGGCATAAAGACATTAGAAAATTAGCAATTTTATCTTGAAAACATGAATGTAATGGGATGTATTCACTCAGCTATATGAAAGTTCAGATTCCTTTCTATCTTTGCAATCTCTTTAGCAGATTCTAGTTTAATGCTGATTCCATAATAAAACTTCTTTCTCTTCTATTTTTGTGGAGAAATTTTCTGGGTTGGGAGTAAATTTTGGTTTTAGTAACTTTTCTCCAACACTTTCTTCAATTATTAATGTTATCTACCTGGAACTTCAAAGCTATATGAGTTTAAGATTCCTGGTCTAAATGCATATAAATGTCTGAAGGACCTGTCTGTGTCTTATTCATTTTTAAATCTTTTGGTTTAGCAGTGCCTGGCACACGCATGAGTTCCACAAATGTTTGTTCAATGAATAAAAGGACAAAGTGGGATGTGGGTAGAGGAGCCACAGCAAACTCTGTCAGGTCAGGTCTGAGGTTTGAAAATACTCATGATCAGAATGGGGTGTGCAGGGTGGTGGGGCTTAATATTTTTGAAAAGTTGTTTGAGTTGGTGAAGGGGTGAAGCAGCTAGAACACTGTCTGTCCAGCAATGTTAATACAGAGGCCCCCGGGCTGCAGAAGATTGCACTGCATCTTGCTTGTCCTGCCCTACAATTTTGCATTGAAATTCTGGTTCCTTTGCTTGGCCTGCCCCATAAAAATCCTGGTGCATGCATAGTATGATTAAGAATGTTGCTGATGTAACTCGTATAAACTCCCTACTTGTAAACCCTTAAATATAACTTTTCACATTACCCTTATGGAGCAGTCTTGGCAGCAGCAGCCCTGACTGCTTCCTTTCTTTGCACAACAAAATAAAGGTACCTTTCCACTCTCCTACCTCTGTCTCTCTTTTATTGGCTGATACAAGTCACACCGAACAAAACTGAGGTTTCCACCCGGTAACATTTCCATGACCTTTTTTTTATGCCTTAGGCATAACCGTATTGGAGAATTACAGTGGCCTTCAGGAGACTACCCTGCCCAACTTGCCTATATAACCTGTTTTTACTATCCCCTTTTCAAAGCACCCTCCCCATATCTTCCAGTTGATGCTGCCCAATTTGAGTTGTATCTACTCACAATAAATATATTCTCTAAACACTAATATTTGGTGTTTCTCTGTGCATTTAGGTTTTTGACTATAGCACCTCAGGAGAACCACTGGAGCTTCACGTAATACCGATCAGTGGTGTAGAGGCCAGGTTGTTGCATGCAGTGTGGTGGCAAAGAACAATAACCAGCTGCTGTCAAGTTGATTACAATTCATGGCAGCTCCAGGTGTGTCACAGTAGAACTGTACTCCATAGGGTTTTTAATGGCTGATTTTTTGGAAGTAGATTGCCAAACTTTCCTTCCAAAGTGCCTCTAGGTAGACTTGAATCTCCAACCTTTCAGTTAGCAGCTGAGCACCTTAACCATTTATACCACCTGGTGGCAAAGACTGGCTCAAATGCCAACTCCAACTAGGAAAGCTGGATAAGTTACTTCTCCGAGCTTGTTTCCTCACCCATAAAATGTGGATGATACTGTCCATCTAATAGAACAATTTATAGTGCTTGGGACATGTTAGGTGTTTGATAAACCAAAAACCTATTGCCTTGAGTTGATTCCTACTGTTTAATAAATAGTAGCTATTACTGTTGTATTTAATAAGTAGTAGCTATTATTGTTACCCTCTTTTGAAATAAGTGGACAGTTCCAGCTCATGAAGTAGTGCTTGTTACAGAGGTAAATTCTAAAAGAAGGCATTTCTTTCACGGAATAATTTCAGTATTTCTACTTCTGGTGTTATCAGAAAAGACAGTATTATTCTAAAATATTAAAATACATGCATGCACATGAATTTGACTACCTATAAACAGAACTTCATTTGGTTAGAAACATGTTCCAAATCACTATATAATACATTCATTTTAACAGCTAGACATGAGATTATTTGAAAATGCACTTTTTTTCTTCCTGGCAATCTCTTATTTCCAGTTTCTAATTATTTTTCACTTTTTTTTGGGATATTGTTTAGTTCAATATTTCTCTTATAAGAAGGTAAAGTGGTTTACAAGTAGTGCCTTATTTTAGTGAGTCTCAGTGTAATATCCAGTTCTGTATAATGAGGCCATTTCTTATTTTTAGCTACGATGATGGTTTGTTTAAAAAGGAACAAGGCTAAAATGTCTCCTCACCAAACCTTATATAAGAGATGGAAATACAAACTCTTATCAGTTTAGAGATCAATCCATTTAAGTATTATCTTTGGTATAAATTTTTGCTATATATATACATATAATTTATAAATATACATATACACACTGTTTTATATATGTATATATGCATATTTAAAACAATTGTTATAGAGAAAAACTTGAACATCATGTCAAGTTAAAACAGAGAGGTTTATTAAAGGTTTAAAACAATTGCATTTGGGGAACTACATAGCCCATTGAAAATGGAACCAGGCAGTCCCGGGGAAAGTTTCGTTATACAAATATTCTTATGGGGTAAAAAGAGGACCCAAACCGTAGGGAGGGCAATTACAGGAAAACCAATGAATATTGTAATAATCACACTCTGGTTACTGATTATTAACAGCATAGTTAGCGATCACAGAGAGTTTCACAGGATGCTTACATCATGGTCACAAGATGCTTACATGTAGTTTCTTTGTCTATCTTGCAAAAAGAAAAAAAATACCTTGCTGGCAATAGCACTCAGACAGCACTCTTCTGGAGTACACGTATTTTGAGGGATGCAGACCATCAGTTGGTTAAGACCCATCAGGGAATATGGTTTCACATCCTGGTTTTGACCACCAAGGAAATACATATTTTCCTCAAAAAACATAGCTGTTAGTCTAGAATCCATGTTAAAATTAGACAGCATGGTCAGCATGTTATCCCTCTGTCTCACCGACTGAACTGAAAGCTGTCTTTTCCTAAGATACAACATTGTTGTTGTTAGGTGCCATCGAGTGGGTTCAGACTCATAGCGACAGTATGTACAAGAGAACGAAACATTGCCTGGTCCTGCACCATCCTTATGATTGTTGTTATACTTGGGCCCATTGTTGCAGCCATTGTGTCAGTCCATCTCATTGAGGGTCTTCCTCTTTTTCACTGGTCCTCTCCTTTACCAAGTATGATGTCCTTTTCCAGGAACTGACCCCTTTGCTTCTAAGGAGCATTCTGGCTGTACTTCTTCCAAGACAGATTTGTTCATTCTTTTGGGAGTCCGTGGCATATTCAGCGTTCTTTGCCAACACCCTAATTCGAAGGCATCAATTCTTCGATCTTTCTTATTAATTGCCCAGCTTTCGCATGCATATGAGGCAATTGAAAACATCATGGCTTGGTCAAGTGCACCTTAATTCTTAAAGTGACATCTTTGCTTTTTTACACTTTAAAGAGGTCTTTTGCAGCAGATTTGCCCAGTACAATGCATCTTTTGATTTCCTGACTGCTGCTTCCATGGGTGTTGATTGTGGGTAGAAGTGAAAGGAAATCCTTGACAACTTCAATAATTTCTCCATTTGTCACGATGTTGCTTGTTGGTCCAGTTGTGAGGATTTTTGTTTTCTTTATGTTGAGGTGTAATCCACACTGAAGGCTGTGGTCTTTGATCTTCATTAGTAAGTGCTTCAAGTCCTCTTCATTTTCAGCAAGCAAGGTTGTGTCATCGGCATAATGCAGGTTGTTAATGAGTCTTCCTCCAATCCTGATGCCCCGTTCTTCTTCGTATAGCCCAGCTTCTCGAATTATTTGCTCAGCATACAGATTGAACAAGTATGGTGAAAGGGTACAGCCCTGACACACACCTTTCCTGACTTTAAACCACGTAGTATCCCCTTGTTCTGTTAGAACGACTGTCTCTTGATCTATGTACAGGTTTCTCATGAGCACAATTAAGTGTTCTGAAATTCTCATTCTTCTCAATGTTATCCATAACTTGTTATGATCCACACAGTCGAATGCAATTGCATAGTCAATAAAACACATGGTGAACATCTTTTTGATATTTTTTGCTTTCAGCCATGATTCATCTGATATCAGCAATGATAGCCCTCGTTCCACATCCTCTTCTGACTCAGGCTTGAATTTCTGGCAGTTCCCTGTTGATATACTACTGCAACTGCTTTTGAATGATTTTTGTCAAAATTTTACCCTCATGTGATATTAATGATACTGTTTGATAATTTCCACATTTGGTTGGATCACCTTTCTTTGGAGTAGGCATAAATATGAATCTCTTCCAGTCGATTGACCAGGTAGCTGTCTACCCAATTTCTTGGTATAGATGAGTGAGCACAGTCAGTGCTGCATCTGTTTGTTGAAACATCTCAGTTGGTATTCTGTCAGTTCTTGGACCCTTCAGTGCAGCTTGGACCTCTTCCTTCAGTGCCATCGGTTCTTTATCATATGCTACCTCCTGAAATGATTGAACATCGACCAATTCTTTTTGGTACAGTTACTATGTGTATTCCTTCCATCTTCTCTGATGCTTCCTGGGAGACACTATATATATATTTGATGATATGGCATGTTTTATCTAAATACTACAATAGTAGTTTTCTCTTTCAAAGAGATCTGAAAAGAACATGTGGATATGTGAATAGTAGGAGTACTGCCCATCCTTCTACAATTTGTTTTCTCTTTCTCCATACTTCCAAAAGGAGATGCTAATCTGATCAGATTTCAGGACTCTGATTGGGCTCACTTTACCAGGGGGCATATGGATCAATCAGTGTTAAAAGAATACACCTCCCTGTTAGGCCTACAATTCTCTTTCTATTGCCTCTGAGCTTATGAACCAAGGGCTCCTTTTTGTTGCTGATGTTAGGTGCCATCGAGTTATTTCTGATGTGATCCCATGTGACAGAGGAGAATTGCCCCATCGAGTTTTCTAGGCTGTGTAATCATTATGGGAACAGATCACCAGGTCTTTCTCCTATGGAGCTGCTGGGTAGATTCCAAGCTAATCATTGCGTGCTTAACTGTTGCATCCCCAGGGCTCCTGTGAACTTCTTAGGGCCTAGCCATTGTGCTCTTTTGCCTCTTACACAAGCACTTAAGTGCTTGGGAGTTCTTGTTGCTTCAGGCAGTGGTTGATGATAATATCGATATTTAATGGGGACAGAGAGAACTTGCTTTGTCTTTGAGCCAAGCCACGGGCTCCAGCCCAGATTTATTACAGATTCCTGTGTTGGGATATTTACCTATGCACCTAGCTAACAACACAATGGCAACAATACAGTGGCAATACACCATGAGTCATGAGTCCATGTGGAAGTTCTCTCAGAATCTGGGGTGAGAAGAATTGACCTAGCCAAAGCAGAATTTGGTCCCCAACTTTTCCGTATATCACTGAAGCTCAATTTGTGCTTTCAGATGAGGAAATTAATTGTTATTCTATTAAAATTAAATTCTAAGTGTCATTTTTTGGTGAAAAATCTGGTTCTTTTCTTCAGGATTACCATCATAAAAAAATAAAAAAAAAGTTTTTTTAGTTTAAATTAAATATTATAGGTAGATATTAAGTAGTACTAAGTACTAAATCTTTATGCCCTTAAGTATTGGGTAGATGTGCTTCGACTCATTCCTTGATATTGGACAATTATCTTTTTAATCCATTCGATCCCTTAAGGGCTAACATTCAAAAAAAAAAAAAAAATGAGGCAAAGGAAAAAGAGCTTTAGCACTGTCCATAGCTGGTATTTGAGAAGTGAAGGAGCTAAAACATGTGCAACGGGTCCAGCGAGGTAAATCCTGGCAAGGTGGGACCCAAAGTTTGAGGAGGTTTGAGGAACCAGGGGAGATCCCAACAGGAAGGGCAGGAAGGGTACTGTGATAGATTACATGTTTCCTCCAGTGACAGGATTTCCAGACAGAAAATGAAAAGAAATGGATCCTTTTACAGGGTCAGTGAAATCGACATTTTTAAAATATGAACAACATAAAGCTTTTTATAATAGTGTTAGAGCAAAGCCAGAGACTTCTTTCACATGGCAATTTCTTGTATTACCCAGACAAAAACTGAGAACATAACATTAAAGCGTAAATTTATTGAAGATATTTCTTGTGGGCAGCAAATTTAGAGACTCTCACGTGTAGAGTTCAACAGTAATCTATCTAGTATGAAAATAAAACCAAAAAAAACCCATTGCCATTGAGTGGATTGCAACTCTTGGCAACCCCATAAGTTTCAGAGTAGAACTGCACTGGGTTGTCAATGGCTGTTATTTAATGTAAACAGATCACCAGTCCTTTCTTTCACAGAACCACTGGGTGGATTCAAACAGCCAAGCTTTGGTTAGTAATTGAGTGCAAACCATTTGTGTTACCCAGGGACCTACAGTAATCTATTTGTTATGAAGATAGTTCTAGACAGATGGATGGACAGTCCCTTAGACTCATTTCCTTGAATATCATTGGCTTCAAATAAGAGCTGGATATTAATAAAGGTTCATCTTTCTGGGTGATCTTGGAGCACTGTTATGTTGAGTTGCTTATGAAAAAGACTTGTATATTTGTAGACCAAACGATAAGGTAAAGAGCGTGTATTTCACTGAGAAACTTTCCTTCTTACCCAAATGAATCCATCTCTGCAAAACAAAGCCCACAAGAGTGGTAGGTGAACATGATCCACCATCTTCCTCAAGAAACACCTTTGAATTAACTTGGAGCAATTTGTCCTGGAATATAATGCCTATGAATAGGGACTAGGTTATTTCAGCTTATAAAATTATAGGATAGTAAATTCTAGAAAATACTCTTGTAGTACATTTATTTAATCTTGCACCTACCACGTTGCCAAACTTATGCACTACATAAGTATTTAACAGGTTACTAACTTAAGATTTAGTATAATTTGATCAAGGACAGGAAAAATGTCATTGTATAAAATAATATAATCTTACAATATTAAATTTTAAATATTAAGAGAATAGATCACTTACCTCCAAAGATTATAAACCTACATTTCATACCCAAAACTGACATATTGTTGTTGTTAGTTGCCATCAAATCGATTAAGATGCATGTTGACCTCATGAGAGCAGAGCAGAACTGCGCCATAGGGTTTTCAAGATTGTGACCTTTTGGAAGAAGATTGTCAGGCCTGCCTTTTGAGATGCCTCTCGGTGAGTTTGAACTGCCAACCTTTCAGCTAGTACTCAAGTACTTAACTGTTTGCATCATGTAGGTGCTCACCGCTCCCTTAACTCCTTCTTGGAAAATAAACCACATATAAATCAGAAATAAATGTTTAACATGTAAATTATACATTTGCCTTATCTTTTAATTAAACAGGTTCTGGACAGAAATTTATCAGGCAACATCTTGGATGAAAGTATTTTATTAAATTAATGAATAACTGTAAATACTCTGAAGTACAAAATTGTTTTTTTAAATATACAAATTCAGAAAAATGTGGACTTTTCTTAATTAATTAAAATTCCTGTGATGGCTAATTTTGTGTGTCAGTTTGGCTAGGCTATACTGCATAGTCGTTTGGTCAAACACTAATCACTGCTATGAAGTAGTTACATGTGATTAAATCAGTTAGCTTTAAGTAAAGCAGCTTGCCTTCCATAATGTGGGTCAGCCTCGTCCAATCAGTTGGTGGACTTATGAGCAAAAGGGAGTTTTGGAGGGTGTGTTTTGCCTCCAGGCTATAAGTAGACATTTTTCCAGAACTCCCTCACTTTTCTCTTCCCATCACCTGACTGAAGGATTTTGGGACACAAGCCTGAAGGAATCTGTAGCCCGTTGCCTGATCTACATTTTCTGCATTTGCTGGTCCCACAATGCCTTAAAAAAAATCTCTCTTTTCCTCTCTCTGTCTGTTGAGTTGATTCTAGCTCATAGCTATCCTAGAGGACAGAGTAGAACTGCCCCACAGAGCTTCCAAGGCTGTAAATTTTTATGGAAGCAGGCTACCGCATCTTTCTCCCTTGGAGTGGCTGGTGATTGGACCTTTTGGTAAGTGGTCGAGTGCTTTAACCACTGTGCCACCAGGGCTCCGTCCTCTCTCTGTTGGCTTGCATGTTGCTATGATGCTAGAAGCTATGCCACCAATATTTCAAATACCAGCAGGATCACCTATGGTGCACAGATTTCAGTGGCGCTTCCAGATTAAGACAGACTAGGAATAAAGGCCTGGTGATATATTTCTGAAAATTAATCAATGAAAATCCTATGGATCACAACAGAATATTGTCTGATATTGTGCTGGAAGATAAGCACAGTAGATTGGAAGACACTCAAAATACACAGTGGCCACAAAAGTGGACTTCAGGATGCCAATGATTGTGAAGATGGCACACGGACCAGCAACTGTTTTGTTCTGTTGTATGTGGGGTTGCTGAGAGTCAGAGCTGAGTCTACTTAACAACATCAAAAATTTCATTGTATGAATATGCCACACTTTGTTTATCCATTCACTTGATTTCACTTTTTGTCTATTATAAATAAAGTTGCTATCAACATTTGTGTACAAGTTTTTGATGGACATATGTTCTCTTTATTTTTTTGTTTCCACTGACTTCTAAACAAAGAGGGGTTCATTTAAAAGAATCACATTGGCTAGTAATTAGTCCTGTTGTTTGTAATTACGTAATTGATGGAAATAGACTGTTTAATTGGTACTGAGAAGGCTATAGGGATAAGAAGACTAAGCTGCCAAGTTCCAACTTCAACCCTGTAAAATCGGTGAACAATGTACTTATTAGAAAATGCAGTTCCTGTCAGAGAAAATTTACTTTATGCTCTCTTGTACAGAATTTGTCTACACCGTCCTTCTTTATTAATTTTTTATGGAATTAATATCCAGATTACTTGTTATCGGGAAAACCTCTTACGTGCAGTTATTATTATTATTATTTTTTAACTTAAACATGTCATTTGGGTTTTTAAATAACAATCTTTCTAGCCAACTATCAGACACATTATTTGCACATATATGTGATTCTGGGTTTTTTTTTTTTTCCTCATAGCAGAGACCTGCAGTATCTCTAACATTGATTTTGCAATACATATTTAATAAACATCTCCAATCTCTTAAGCAGTGTTAAACCACAGCTTTTGCTAACATTTCCTAAGGGAATGATGCTTTGATGTGTTGTGCCTACTTCACAAATGGCTGGGAGGATAGTTGAACAGATGCCTTTTAAGTTAAAGCAATTACATTTGGGGATTTTAATGTAGCTTTGAATTCAAGTGCTGTGTAATTAATTAATTAATAATTAAAAACTCACACAGTTTGCATACAAAATGAATTTAATTCTAAATTACATTTGTGATTCCGTAAAATTTGGGTTGCCAGGAAGAAAGGATCAGGCCAATTGGCAAAGTATTGCATTTCAGCATATTTTAAAAATGCAATATTTTTAATATTGTGCAAATCTAAGTGAAGACAGGACTCAAGAGATAAACATGGGTTCAGTCTCTAGACATACCCTGCCCTTCAGTTCTCATTTGAACTATTTCTGCCTGAAACTTTTCCTGAATCTCTGAAGTAGGTTTCTCCCCTTATAATGTACCACACCTATTTATTATTTTTATTGCACTTTTAAAACTTGCAATTATATATTTATTTTGTTGCTCTTTTTATTAGGTAAAATCTCACCCTTGGGTTTTAGAGTTAAAATAGGCAAAGAATTGAGAGGCAGAGTGGCTGGGGCTGGGGCCTGGGGACTGCTTTTGGAGGACATCTGGGTCACTTGGCCTGGCATGGATTGTAATGAGGGTGCTCTGCATCCCACTTTGGTGATCGATGTCTGGGGTCTTGGAGGCTTGTGAGCTGCCATCTGGAATGAGTATGTTGGTCCCATCCCACTAGGAATGGGGGAGGATGGAGAGGGCCGGGGACGAGGGAAGATACTGGCCTGGGGGACTGGGTGACCAGATGGACCGGAGACTTTACCAGCCTGGGACTGGGAAACTCGATGGTACCTGGCTGCCACCAGTGGCTACCCTGACTGGGAGCACAGAGAGTCCCAGACAGAGCGAGAGAGAAATGTGGAGCAGAATTGGGATTCACGTGGGAGGACCGGCCTTGATGGTCTGACCCAGACTGGGGGAACCCTGGAGGCTATGTCCCTCCTGGATGCTCTGTTGACTCAGGGCTGAGGGCAGTCCCGAGGCCCACTCCTTGGCTGAAGATTGGACAGGAGTGTAAAACAAGGGGTAGCACACGTGAGGAGTGTGCTTCTTTGTTCAATCAGATTTATGAGACCAAATGGGCAGCTCCTGTCCGAAAACAGAATCAGAAGGCAGGTAGGGACAGGAACTGGTCGAATGGACATGGGGAACTTGGAGTGGAAGTGGGAAGTGTGCTGTGGGGATTGCAATCATTGTGGGGATTGCAACCAATGTCACAAAACAGTATGTGTATAGATTTTTGAAGGAAAGATTGACTTGAGCTGTAAACGCTCACCTAAAGCACAATTAAACAACAACAACAACAAAACTGAAACAGTTTCAGTTGTCCTTAAGTTGACTCTGACTGAAGGTGACCCCATGTGTGTCAGAGCAGAACTGTACTCCATCGGGTTTTCAAGGGATGATTTTTTTTTGGAAGTAATCACCAGGCCTTTCTTCAGAGGCACTTCTGGGTGGATTCAAACTGCCAGCCATTTGGTGAGTAGCTCAGTGCTTAACGATTTGCATCACCCAGGGATTCCTAAAATAGGTTAAAGTTTACCAATTAATCCAAATTTTATCTGTGCCATGGGTGGGGCCAAGCAGGCATAAGCACAAGCAGGAACATTTAGGAAGACAGGGCTAAAGAAATCATGGTTCTTGACACAGATGAGGCAGCTGACATTATAGATACTGCTGATGTAGATTATTGGGAAGAGGGATTTTTGAGCTCCTCTTGAGCCTCATCTTAAAACAAGCAGTGTATAGGCCTTTTCTTTCCTTTATTTTCCTTTCCCCTTCTTTTTAAAAAAGACATTTGGAAATGGAACAAATTTTAAATACCTAAATTAATTGTTTCCTTTATCCTCTTTCTCAGTTAGGAATGCAAAATCAGATCTTCAAACTACAAAACAGATTTTGCCCTAGCAAGCACCACTAAGTGAAATAGTTTACCTTTAGGCACAGGCATAGGTAGGCATACACCCAGGCATGGATAAGCAGTGCTAGATCGCTTTGCCCAAATTTCCCTTCTTTATCTTAGTTTATCTTATCTTAGTTCCCAGCCAAAGACAGACGTGGATTCTGATCTGTCCAAAGGTACTTGGAGTCATCCTCCTATCCCCTATTTGTTCTCATATTGGCTCTGAACTGGCTATTATCTGGACTTTGGGTTTTAGGGGCCCAGAGTGTAGATTTAATCATTGAGAGTGGTAGAATTTTATCAATACACAGATAAAGGGGAATGGCAGCCTTATTATACAACAAACCCATTGCCGTTGAGTTGATTCCGACTCATAGTGAGCCTATAGGATAGAGTAGAACTGCCCCATATGGTTTCCAAGGAGCGCCTGGTGGATTCGAACTGCTGACCTTTTGGTTAGCAGCCATAGCTCTCAACTACTACACCACCAGGGTTTCCATTACACAACAAAGATGTCATATTCTTGAGTCGTGATAGAGAAAAAACCTCAAAGAAATTATTAGAAACCAAATGATTAAGAGGGAAGCTTAAAAGGCCTGTGCTCTAAACACTGTTTACAGGAATCAGGTTTTTTTAGAGACAGTGGGAACAATTGTACACTTGTAAAGAAACAACAGGTTTAGGTCTTGCACAGAGAAAAAAAGTAGATGACAGAAGAAAGGTACATTGACAAAGAGATAATGACAAGAAAGAGACTTTCTTATGAAAAGGATTTTGACCTTAAAGGCCAGGTTAGACACAAATGAGAGAGGAAAAAAAAAGGAAGTATCCGTATCTAAATGCTTTGAAAGATGAAACCTAAAAAGAAAAAGATACTTTTGTTGTTTTTTCATAAATGTGTTTGGATTGGGGCCTAAGAACTTTTAAATGTAGACCAGATACAAGATTTTAGAGAATGAACTAGGATGGTTATCCTCCCCACCCCAGGGAGCCCAGAGCCCAAGAAACTATTAAAGGTACCTTCAAAAGCTGCAGGCAAGGAGTTAATAATAAGAAAAACTGGGGAGTCTACTCTTGTGACTCAGACAGCCACCAGGGATTATGTAAGATTTGGATAATTTGATATTGGAAGGCTGGGACGTCCACATAGAATAATCTATAATAATTTAATAAGGGGGCTTTAAGGTGTTGTGGTTAGTGTAACTGAGGATGCAGGCCTGGCTCATGGCACAAGGGAACATGTTCCGGAAATTTATGGTGATAAAACTCTTGGAAAAAGCACAGGGAGAATGATCTATATTAAGTAGAGTCAGACAGTGCGCCAATACACTGAGTTCAGACATGGATTAGGGATGGGACTGATGGATGGTTTACTCCTTTGTGGGATTATCTTTTTCAGGGAGGAGAAGGTGGATTTCATTTGGCAGCTCTGAAATTCATTGATCACATCTCTCTTTCTATAACCAGTTGAAAAAGGCAGAATCTGAAGAGAGATCTTTGGGGAATAAAAACATTTCTAGGCCTGAAAGCAAAGTTAGCAGAGAAGGAAGGTAGATATTTTGATCCAGTAAACAGTGACAGTTCCACGCAAATCAAGAAAATGAAAAAAAAAAAAAAAAACTAACAGAAAGTTTTTTAAAAAGCTTGAAACTCAGCTAGATGTGCTTGAAAAGACTTTGGGAATAAAAGAAGGAAAAGGAATACTAGAAAGGGAGAAGTGGCAGAAAGCAGTAAGAGTGTGAAATATTTAGGGCTTGGAAAATTTAAAAATGGCAAGAAGGCCTTCTGGACTTACATGGTCCTAGAAGCCCAGGCTTTAGAAGAAATGATAGTTACATGCTGGTTCAGAAACATGTCGGACAGGACGAGGACTTGTGTTTCCTGAATCTCTGTGGTAAGCCTCTTGTCACTGCTGAATCTAGTGTGGTAAGCGCACTTGATGAAAGACTGCCTCCTACAGGTGAGTTCAGCCATCCTCTACTTTCTTTGTTTCTATTTCTTTATCCTTGACCCTTCATGGAGGTGGTAAGTCAGGCCAGCTTTTGTTTCACCAAACTGGTCATCTTAGATTTGGAGGGATGGAGTAGGAAGCCTCTGCTGGGAGACAATTCTACACAGGTCTCTGATGTGCTTGCACATTTTGCAAGAAGAGGCATTGCCTATATTTTCAAGGGTGTTTGTATAGTGAAGAGTCTTGGAAAATAGAGACAGCATTTCCTTCTGGAGCAGAGGGAAGGTTTACTTACTGTCCAATAAAATAAAGATAATATGTCCTTCTGGGGCAATGTTTGGGAGGTTTGCTTGTAATCGATTATATAAGATGCAACCCACTGTGTGTGTGCACCATCCACCTGGGCTGTTCTGTGTTGCCCCTGTGGGACTTGGGAGGCAAGGGGAACTGACCTGACTATGAAGCTTATGCTGTGTGCCATGCAGTGAGTAATAAATACATTGTCTCTGACCCGAGTATTGTATCTTCTCCAGCATCCATGAAATTGTAGCCGGATAACTTATCTTGCAAGTGGGGCAAGAACTCCGACTTTCACAGTTCTTGACAACCTCTAGCTCAGCTTTTATCAGAGAAGCCAGGCATTGAGGAGTAGGGACACTGAGTGCTTAACCAACTATTAAAATAGTCAAATTCTGGTTTCCATTTGGCGACCATTCCTATGTGTATGCTTTTCCTGTTTGAACTCCAGGGGAAAGAGAAGTTATTGGTAGGATTTTGGGTAGTGACATCTGTCATAGCAGTATGATTGGAATTGGGATTGTGGGCAGAAGCTTAATTGCAGCAAGTTTAAGGCCATACAGGGAATCTAAGAACATAAATAAAAGTGTGAGTATGTGAAACATATGTATGAGGGAGTTTATAGCAATATGGTTATAATAGTGGAAATCTGGGAGCAAGCTGAATGTCCAAGAGGGCTGAATAAAATATAGTACATCCATGCAATGGAATATTATGCAACTATTAAGAAGAAAGGAGTAAATCTGTATATTGAATCTCAAAAGATATGCTCAACACATTGTTTAATAAATAAAAAAACTGTAGAGTAATGAAAGTCTGTTTCTTTTTACAAAATAACCATATATATTTGTATTTATATTTACATAGATAAAAAAACATTGGGAAGATACACACAAAATTATTACAGTTATTAATTTATAAGTCAAATTACTAAAATAGAAGAGCATCATAAGAAAAAACGTGAATAGGTTTTGAATGAATGGATGCTATTATTTAGAGAGCTTGGTTGTGAAGGGGAGGAAAAAATAGAGTAGTATATTAAGGGGAATATAGAGTTCAGGAAAGATAGTGATTTTATATTTTTAAAAATGGGAGAGAGAGTATATTATGAGGAAGTAGCCACCAGAAAAAGAGATCTATTCTTACATCTATTTTCTCATTTTCCTTTTACCCACCTTTCCACTCATCCTTCCTCCCTTCCTCCCTGGCACATAAGGAGGATGAAAGAGAGCAGTTGAAGGGAGAGAAAGCTAGTGGGGCAAAGTCCTGAAGGGAACTGGAGGAAATGGTCTCTAGAGCCCAGGAAAGGAATTTAGTCTCAGACAAAGTTTTTGACATTGTTCCCAAACTCAGCTGGTACAAATCATCAAGAGTGAGAGTTAAATATTCAGAGTATTGGGCTGCTTCCCTAGACATTCTGATTCAATAAATTTGGATTGGGATCACGAGTTTTTTGAAACATGCACTCCAGAATATTCTTACTTGACACTTTTGGGAAACACTGTGCTGAATAATGAGATAGGAGGATGTTAGGCTGTAGATACAGAGTAGTTTACAGCTGTGGGAGGGAGGGCAATGTTTAGGAAATTCTTGCTGACAACCTCAATTATGTCTGTATAACTAAAGGCAAAAGCAACTGCTGGTGAGGGAGGTGAGTAATAAATGGGGAGAGAGTGGCAGTGGTCAGGGCCATTGAGAAAAGGGATGATGCTTTGAAATAGCAGTTGTGGGGATTGGAAGGGAGATCATACCAAGGATGCTTAAAAGAATTGCTAGGGGTTGGGTAGTGAGGATACAGCAGTCCTGGCTTACCAGAATAGATGGTGTGATGATATATGGATTGAAGTTCAGCAGTTTGCTAGCAAAACAGGGTGGAAGGAAATTTGTTGAGGATTCTGGCAAGAGAAGCTGAAGTGATATATCCTGAGGAAGGAAATAAAAGCTCACAGGGGTTGAAGGCTAGGCAAAAAGGGTGGAGTCAAAGGACAAACGATTTCAGACTGATGTCCTCATACTCTTACTCCCCACCCCCCACAACCTTGCAGCTGTTGGAACCAAGAAAAGCTCTTTCCTTCTGCAGCGTGCCTCCAGCACCTCTACCAAGAAAGCTTACCACCATGCTCACTGTTCAGGAGAAATGCTTAAAGAAATTCTGTCCATTATCTCAGAGCAGGAATTTGGAGCTGAGAGGCAATTAATTGATAATTGGTACAGGGTCAGGCTTGGATTATGGCCTGATAGCTCTCCCAGTTTTTTTTCCCAAATCACTTTCTATTTTATCTCACACAGGTGTTTACCAAAATTCCAACATATTTTATCCCATCTTGGTACCGGATGCTTGTAGGACCTAAAGCAGGTGGCCTACGTGATAGGATTTGAGAGGCACCAGGAAGATCTTCAAATAGCTACTTCTTCCTCTGTTGAGATGCTGGGAATTCTACCATTAGAGATTAATTTCCACAAGTCCCAAAAGATTTAGGGGTCTTCTGTTGAAGAGCCATGTAGCATGATCTGAATAGGAATATATGACGGGGCAGGAAATAATTGCTAGTATCTAGGAACTAAAGAGTAGGATGAGGCAGAAAAACCCTAGGGAAGAGCTTGAGTTTGAATTGCATTTACTTCTTCTTCTTTTTAATTTTATTTTAGTTCTTTGCCCTCTTTTTGAATAAACCTGCTACTCATGTAGTCTGATACAGAGATTTGGCCAGAATCGTGAATCCTCGAGTCTCTAAATCTACGGTTAGCTGCTTTCCTGCCAAAGATTCCCAAGGGTTATCTGCATATAGATTACTCTGAAAATGCACTCAGTAAATCCCTTGCCAGGCCCCTTACCAAGTGTGAGTTGGGAGTCATTGCCTGAAAGCCTAGCAAGGGGTCTCATGTCTCCAAAGGCCCACAACGGAAGCCTCAGGATCTTACCAACTTGATGGTGAGAGGAAATATGGAGAACAAAACAGGCCTTCTTCTGAGGCATTGAGAAGGACTAGCCTGACTCCCACCATGTTCTCTTGTCAGGCTTCCCCCTTGGGAGAGCACACTTTACTCATTTCACTGGACCAGCTGTTAATTAATGAAGAAAAGATAAAGATCCCAGACAGACAATCCAACAGAAGGTCACAAAGGGGCATGTATTTGAAACCTGAATATTTAAATTCTTTGTTTCTCTCACTGCAGACTCTACCTCTTGATACCATATCACTTAATTTGTGCCTCTGAAGAGTTCATTATGCCCTTGATTAATATTCATTCATTCATTTACTCAACAAATCTAGAGGGACAGGTACTCTTCAAAGGGCAGGTGACACAGCAATGAAAAATATTAGTGTTTTTCCTTGCTGTATCCCCTGCACCTGGAAAAGCTCTATTCTTGTGGCACTTCATTCCAGATGGGATACTGAAAAGAAGAAGTTACCAAATAAATAATATAATTATAGGTAGTGGCAAGTGTTATAAAGAAACACTAAAAGCAGGGTGAGAGACCAGATTATGATAGGGTTGTGGCTGGGGACATTTTAGACAGGGTGGTTGGGAAAGGCTTTTTTGAGGAGCTGACATTTGAACAGAGGCCTGAATGACATGATATGCAAAAATCTGGGGGAGGAGGCTCCAGGCAGAGGGTCAAGCAAGTATAAAGGCCCTAAGATGAGAACAACTTGTCAAGAATGATGGTGGCAGAGAGTAATGCAGAGGTAAGCAGGGGCTGATCCCAGAGTAGGGTTAAGGAGCTCTTAAGGTTGTGTTAAGGAGCATTTCCTCTTGGGATGGAGTGAGGTGAGAAGAGAAAACTGTGCTTTTTTTTTTTTTTTTTTTTAAAGAGGGTATCAGCATCTGGTGGTGCAATGGGTAAGCACTTAGCTGCTAACTGAAAGGTCGGCAGTTCAAACTCACCAGTGGCCAAGGGAGAAAAGATCCGGTGACTTGCTCCCGCAGAGATTACAGCCTAGAAAATCCTGTAGGGCAGTTCTACTTTGTCATATAGGGTCACTATGAGTTGGAATCAACGCGATAGCACACAACAACAACAACATAGTCTGCATTGCCTACTCATTTTGTGGGAAACTTTGGTTAACTGGTGATAAAATTGACGAAATGAAAGTACATCCTATTTTCATAGCACAGTCTCTCCACATGGTCAAAGTAAACCTGCCTTGACAGCCTTTTATTCTTTTGCTCCATGTATCTTGAAAATAAGCAGTATAATTAGTATTGTGTCAATTTTATTTTGGTCATCTCATCAGGATTGTCTTTTCCCCAGGGCAATTGATATGAAAAGCATGTACTGTAATATAAATGCAAATATCTCTTTAGGTTCTGATACATTTCCCAAAGTTTGAAAGTAGAGATTGCTTCCCAAACAAAGCCAGAAGTGTATTTAGGATTAATGTGCACATGCGGACCTGATACATCTGTATCAGCATCATTGCTTCAAGCTTCATTAAAAATGGATTAATACTTCAGTGTGTATGAGATTAGTTTCTACTGAAGGTCTCATGGTTCACGGTGTTATGAGCTCACCTCTGAAAAACCTGATTCTTTCCTTTTTGTTGGCAATTTAAAAAACTGGAACTCCTGAGTGGTCCTTACTAGAACTGTGCCTCGTGATGAGTAAGGTTCCCATGTTGTTCCCTTGTAAACGAGAGCCTTCCTGAAAGGTGGTGCATCATAGCGTGTCCAGCAATCAAGAATAATACAAAACAAGGGGGCAGCTGGTACAGCCTTTACAGTCAAACACAGAGAATCATCTCACCCAGGGACACGTGTGGAAATGTTATGGACCGTCATGTTGTTATGGACCCTGGCTGTTGGGATTTTTCCTTTTGGCTGAGATACTGGACACCTGGTGGCATAGTGGTTAAGAGCTCGGCTGCTAACCAAAACGTCAGCAGTTCAATTCTACCAGCTGCTGCTTGGAAACCCTATAGGGCAGTTCTACTCTGTCCTATAGGGTTGCTATGAGTCGAAACTGGCTCGATGGCACTGAACAACAACAACAACAACACTGCTGCTGTCAGTAAGTTGCTTTAAGGAGTACAGGGAGCAGTGGTGGCTCAGTGGTAGTAGAATTCTTGTCTTCAAGCAGGGAGACCCAGGTTTGATTCCTGGCTAATGCATCTCATGTGTAGCCACTACCCATCTGTAGGTGGAGGCTTGCATGTTACTATGATGATGAACAGGTTTCAGGGTACCTTCCAGTATAACATGGACTAGGAAGAAAGGTCTGGAGATCTACTTCCAAAAATTCATCCAACAAAAACCCTGTGGATCACAACAAGCCCATCCTCAACTGATCATGCAGATGGTGCAAGACCAGGCAGCCTTTTGCTTTATTGCGCATGAAGTATCCATGAGTTGGGGGTGTACTCAATGGCAGTAATAACAACAGTAACTGTCATTTCTAATATCTTCTCAAATATTCTTATTTTAAGCATTCTTGCAACAAAGTAGTTAACTTATGATGAGAAGTCACTTTAAGATGAGCTCTGGTTTTTATGTATTATTTTTCCAGGTAAACAATCACAACTACCTTTTCAACATAATGCCATTTAGACTTGTAACCTTCCAGATGCTGCCACTGGAGATAACATTTAGAATTACCCTGGTTTTTGAGCAAGACTGATAATTAGACAAAATACTTATGCATTTTCTTTTCTTTTTCTTCTTTCACATATGCAAACACACTCTTCACTGGTGCTGCTATCAGACACCACACGCTTTATAGCTCCAGCTTGTTGTTAGTGCCATCGAGTCGGTTCTGACTGATAGGGACCCTCTGTACAACAGAACGAAACTCTGTTCAGTCATGTGCCATCCTCAGAATCGTTGTTATGTTTGAACCCATTGTTGCAGCCACTGTGTCAATCCATCTCATTGAGGGTCTTCCTTTTTTTCACTGACCCTCTACTTTACCAAGCATGATGTCCTTCCCCAGGGACTGATCCCTCCTGATAACATGTCCAACGTATGTGAGACAAAGTCTTGCCATCCTTGCTTCCAAGGAGCACTCTGGCTGTTTTTCTTCTAAGACAGACTTGTTCATTCTTCTGACAGTTCGTGATATAGTCAATATTCTTCACGAACACCATAATTCAAAGGCGTCAATTCTTCTGTCTTCCTTATTCATTGTCCAGCTTTCAAATGCATATAAGATGATTGAAAATATCATGGCTCGGGTCAGGTACGCCTTAGTCCGCAGAGTAACATCTTTGCTTTTTAACACTTTAGGGAGCCCTTTTGTAGCAGATTTGCCCAATGCAATATGTCTAGGTGGGAAAAACTAAATTTCATGTGAAGAAAGTCTGCAAAGCTTCGCATTGTTAAGTAAAGGCCTTAGCTGCATAGCAGTCTAGGCATAAGGTGTCACAGAGACAGGCACAAAATGAACAGGAAAACTGGGAAAGCTCTGGCCAAGCATGGTGTTTACTAGAGTAACATGGAAGTTTCATAGAGTCAGGAGATAACCCAGCCAAGAAGTGACTCATCCCGTTCCCCAAACCCAGAGTTCTATAGAAGCCCCACTGAAGTACAGTGAAGACCAGAGAAGCCACAAAATGGAGAGTGCATCCAGCACAGCACACCCAGAGACAGCACCCTGGGGTGCCAGGAGACAAAGCAGACGTTTAACAGATCCCTGCAACAGAAAATATAGAATTAAGAACCATTCTGAATGTAAAGTGTGAACTTGGAACAAATGCAGGTAGTGAGGCAGAGAGTTCTTCATAATAATAGAAACATTTGAGATATATGGGAATGCCCACTGCAGTGCAAAGCAGAGTAGTCTATGGACCACCTTTGAACACAGGATCAGTGGGAAATGCAGAATTAGAATGGAAGAGGAAGCGAATAAGGCAAAGGATGTGGACAAGATGAGAGCAGCAACATTTTCCTCACCCCGGTTAAGAGTTGCAAATTCCTTGTTGTGTGCACAGTTGTGCTAAAGTTAACTCTCCAGTACACTGCTGGATTGAGTTCTTCCATAGTGTGTTTAGACATGTTCAGAATACCCCTTTGTTATCTTCAAGTGTCAAGTTAGAGAACTCTTTTTAGGTTTGTTAAAGACAGAGGTGCCTGAATTGGGTGGATTCCGACTTAAAATTGCATTCAAGGTTCAGGTGCTCAGGGTGGGCATACAATCTCTAGGTTAATTAGCTGAAAATCAGTCCCTGAAAGCAAATTCACTGAAATTCATTTTTCAAAAGTTGGTTTATCAAAAGACATTTAACCATTGATCAATTAGCAAGGAATGTCAAAGATTGTATAAAATGTAAGGTAGTTTTAAGTTTGTTTTCATAGTCTTTAGTATTTCTTTTATTTAAGATTTGTCAGCTATGGAAATCAAATGAATATTTTGGATGTGTTTCAGCATTTTGAAAGTACTCACTGCCTGAAATGCCAACCATACAAGTAATTGCCACTTCGCAGGCCTTGGGGTATCCTGGCTTGTGTGACCAGGTGGAGGTGCCACACTGGAGCAAGCAAGCTCTGCAGAGAAGATTGGTGGGAGAGAATAGTTTATTTGTGGTATGATGAATGCGAGTTTAGGCAGAATGAAGGAGTTTGTTTTCGCCCTACCACTAGGGCCTTCTAAATTTATTTTATGCTGAGGAAACACAGAATCCTTAGTAATTTGATACACCATGCCTTTTCTGATATAATATGTAGATGAAAAAGAAATTACATTTTCCTCTTTTTTGAACTCTTGGAATCTATCATTTTAATTTTCACCTTTCTCTTTCTCATACATCTTATTAAGAAGTAAAGGGAAATCTATATAACATTGCATTGTTATGTGCCAGATTTTGCTCCAAATGTTGGAGTGTTTATTCTCATTTCTTTCTTTTCATACTTATGTGAAATTGTTTAGTGCACTGTAAAGTACTATGCAAATTTGACCTATAATTACTTTAAATGTTACCTAAATTTAACAATTACCCATCAGTTAGGCACTCTTAAAAAGTAGAACACACTACTAGGTACTTGAGACAACATACTGAGGAACAAACACAGCCTTAGGCCTCAAAGGTCCTTCAGAATAGAGAAGAAGAATAAACAAAGTTGTAATCAACACTAAATATTCTGGGTCTTGAAAACCCTGGTGGCATAGTGTTAAGAGTTCGGCTGCTAACCAAAAGTTTGGCAGTTCGAATCCACCAGGTGTTCCTTGGAAACCCTATGGGGCAGTTCTACCTGGTCCTTTAGGGTCACTATGAGTTGGAATCGACTCGATGGCAATGGGTTTGGTTTTTTAGTGAGACCTGACATAATTGAAGTCTTGAGTTATGATCACCAGGTTAGTCGTGTACACAGAATCTATGGAATTCTGGGAGTACACCTTTTCCTTTTAAATTTCAGAAAGAAACACTCAATTGCAAAACAACAGCTGGAAGTAGACTTGAACTGTGCCACGGTAAGTCTGGACTGGAATTAAAATCCAAGGATGTCAGCGGTAAGCCTACTTTATGCATATACCTGAAGTTGCAGCACAGGCACTGATCTTTAAATCCCATTTGCAGACAAATTTTACTCAGAGCCACCAGAAATTTGCATTAGAATGATTCAATATCTACTGGTAAGTATAGGTGAGAAACATAAAGACTCTGAAGTAGGCCAATGGGCCTTTCTTCCAAGGCACCCCTGGGTGAACTTGAACAACCAACCTTTTGCTTATCAGCTGAGAGCATTTACCATCTGAATCACCCAGAGAATCCAAAGACCCCAAAGACCATATTAAATTTCCTGTCTATCAAGGTGACCAATGCAAAGCCTCTAACAGATGGCACAAGGGCCACTACTGCCCTTATGGAAAGAGTGACACGCTCTGGTGATCACTTGGAAGGACCTTTTGTGGATCTCAGGCTTATGTTTTCCAGTAAAAATTATTTATTTATTTGAGTTGAGCATCTCCTATCTGCCAGGCACTGTGCTAGGTAGTGGGCTCTGAAGATGGATATGATGCCCTCCTGCTGTCCAGAAATTACAGCCTTGTAGAGATGACTTCTGGTAAGAATAAGTACAAAACAAGGTGAGCAGTGCTCTAACAGGGACATGGACACAGTGCTGAGAAGTATGGGGAGCCCCCCATGAGGAAATGATTTAAAAATCATTGTTTGGCAATTTACGTAACTATTTTCATCCAGGGGCACATACAGGTTTTCTCATAATACAGAATATTTCAACGGACATATTTATACATAATTTTTTTATGTACTCCAGAGTATTTCCTTAGAAAAGATCCTTAAAAATAAAATTACCAGATTAAAGAATAATGAAAAACTCAAGTCACTTGATACATCTTTTCAAACTGCTTTTCGAAAGAGTTTTATCAATTATCACTTCTACCTGGTCATGTACAATCAGGGCTTCCAACTGGTTCTTTGAATTTGGATTTCTACCCAGGATACACTCAATTGGAATCTACGTTTTAACAAGATCTCCAGGTATTTCTTAGGTGTGCATTTTCTTCTTTTTGGAACAACAGCAATAGAGATTTAAATGTTTCCATTACCCCCCCAAATTCCCTTGTGTCCTTTTGCAGTTAGCCTAGCCCCAGCCCCTATTCCTGGTCCCAGGCAACCACTGGTCTCTTTTCTGTCACTATAATCTTACCATTTCCAAAATTTTGTAAAAATGAAATTGTAATATTTGTTGACTTATGTACTTGCTTCTTTCTTTTAGCATAATGTTTTTGAGCCAATGTTGTTTTATGTAGAGCCCTGGTGAGGCAATACTTAAGTGCTTGGCTGCTAACCAGAAGGTTGACAGTTTGAATCCTCTCAGCGGCTCTGGGGAAGAAAGACCTGGAGATCTACTTCCACAACGATTACATCTTAGGAAACCCTATGGTGCAATTCAGCTCTGTCACATGGAGTCACTAAGCGATGAAATTGACTTGACAACACTTAAGAACAACAATATTGTTTTATGTGCATATCTTTGATTCCTTTTGGAGTTACATACTTCTTCATGTACTTTTAAATCAACTGTTTGGATAAGGTAGTATTTTGAACTGAATATTAAAGAATGATCAAGACTTTCCTCGTTGATAGTTGGGAGAGAATTTAAGGTGGTAAAACTATTATACAAAAACAAACCTCATAAAAGGCTTGATATATTGCAGGAATGGTAAGAAATTCAGTGTCCAGAAGTTTAGTGTGCTTGTGAGGAGAGTGGGAAAGGCCTTAAGATACATACATGCACCTACACACACCCACCACTACACACACACACACGTGCACACACGCACACCCCTGCATACACTTACACACGCGCGCACACACACACACATATATACGTATTTTTTTTTTCCTGTATGCACTTGAAATTCCATGGCACGTTTAAGGAGGGCAATGACTGTCTCCCCAGGTTTGAGGATGATCACTCTAGTGGCAATGGATGTTGAACTGGATAGGGAGAAACTTGAGTCAGACAGAACAAATTGGAGACTATGTAGAAGAAGCTTTATTTGGGAGGAGGAATCAACATGATTTGGAAATCAAATGAATAAATAAGGAGAGGAAGAGGGATACATAAATGCTGATATTGAGTTATCTAGTTTGGTACATGGGCTACGTAGTTACTTTACTAACTGTGATAAAGAATATTGGATGCAGACCACATACAGAAAAGGTAATGAACTCCATTTATCTGTTCAGTTGTGGAGCCTGGTGGTTTGAATTTTGAGTCTAAAGCTAGGGCTACAATTGTGGGATGGAGATGTAAATTTTGGAATCACTGGTAAACAGACAGCAGGGAAATATATAAAATCGTGCCATAGGAATAGAGTGAAAATAGAAGGCAACAGAGGATAGAATCTTGGGCAACTCCATCACTGAAGAGCCTTGTGATTTATCGCAAGCTTTTTATTTGCTGGGAGATCCTGATTTTGTGTTCTAGGAGAGCCTCCCCTACATGACTCAGGGGAAAATCTGGAAGAGTCTAAAGCCATCATGGTAGTTCCATTCCCTTGCCAGTGATTACTTTAGGGTAGGGCATGTGACCCAGTTCCAGTCAATGAGACATGAAGGGTGTTTGGATGGAAGCATCTGAAAAATATTTCCACATTCTTATAAAGAGACCTAAGGAAGGGATAGATAGTCCTTTGTCTGCTAGATATTGCTCTGTCTAGATATGATGCCTAAAACAGTAGCAGCTATCTTGTGATCATGAGAGAAGATAGAGACACAGGTGACATGCAAAGGATGAAAGCAGAAAGTTGAAAGTTGAAAAGAATCTTTTTTTTTTTTTTTAAATTATATTTCTTGATATTACCAATTTTGGAGCTGTCCAACCTCAGGGCTTGTCATATGACATAGTTGATTTTCCTTTTTAAGTAAACCAGTTAAGTTGTGCTTTTCTACTATATGAAGTTGAAAACATTCTAAATAACACATTGTTCTAGGTTATTACATATTCATTATTTCTATAAAAATCTATACCACAATGAACCAACAATGCTGTGAACATATGTAAACATGTTGCAAATAATATTGTAAAACACCAGAGCAGGGATAAATCAAGGCATACTACCAAGCATCTTTAATTCTCTAAAATTATACATGTAGTTTTATAATTGCATTTTTTGCTTTAAATTAATAACATAATCTAAATGTATGGAATTAATCAAAATTCTCAATAGAAGTGGTACTTCTGTGGATGCATTTGCATTATTAAGGAAAATGAATGAAACAAATCTGTTTGTTGAAGAGGCTAAAGGAGGTTCACTTGACAATCTTGTAAATAAATTTATGACTGCAGCAAAGACTGAGCTTCCTTTAGCAAGAATGAAAATTTCTGAAGGTATGAGCATCTGTCAGCTACAGCTATGCCACTGTACTTTTCACTAGAAACTTTCCTATTCTATAGAAATCTAATCAGAGAGATATTAGGACATCAAAGCAGCTCACCACTCCAGATGGTTGATAAAGTCTGAATGTAGTCTTTTTCACCCTGTAGTGCCATTTTCTGAAACTAGCCCCAACTTAACAGCTGTACATGATAAAGCAACAGAAGGGAATGCTTGATATATTTATAAACAGAAAGAAAGAATTTCTGAATGCCTAGGGGCACAAATGAGCATCTGAAAATTAATGTATCATCAGAGACCAGGACAAGAGCTTATAAAACAATGCATTGTATTTGGCATTCCTACTCTTGTATACAAAGCATATTTTATAACTGCACAGTAAATTTTAACCAGTGTCACCCTGGAAAGGTAGTGAGTTCACTTAGGTTATCAGCAGAGATGTGATACCAATTTTGACTGTGTGTGTACTCTCTGGACTGACTTAACTGGCTACAGGTCATCATGTGCACTTTTTCTCTCACTTCCCTTTGCACTGTATAGATCATTAGTCATCAAATAAGGGATTCTGAAGAAATTCCTTTTTACAAGTGAGTTTGCTTAGACTTCTGTGCATGAGTCTGGTCAGAAAAGTTGTGCCCGAATGCAGAAAATAATTTCAATGTATTAAAAATGATAAAGGTTATTAGCTCAGACTTGAGTTGATTTCTTGTCAGATAAGAAATAATAGGGAGCCCTGGTGGCACAGTGATTAAAGCTCTCAGTTGCAAACCAAAATGTCGGCAGTTTGAACCCACCAGTCCACCCATGGGAGAAAGGTGTGGCAGTCTGCTTCCATAAAGATTTATGGCCTTGGAAACCTTATGGGGCAGTTCTACTCCGTCCTATAGGATCACTATGAGTTGAAATTGACTTGACGGCAGTAGGTGAATTAAGAAGAAATACTCCTAGGAGGAAACTGGGACATAAAGATTTAGAGCAAGTATAGAGGAACAAACCAGTGCCAAGAGAAATGTGACAAAGGGTTCTGGACCAGTTGCCAGAATCTCAATGTCTGCCTCTTCCTCTTTCCAGCTCACTCCCTCTAGAACTCTGACTACAAAACTGTTTTTTAAAAAAACAAACAAACAAAAAAGCTAAATAACAACTCCAACCCACTGAATTTGTGGTACACTGGTAAACGTTTAACAAAAGGCTCTCTGATTAAAAGTAGAAGACTTGATTTGTAGTATTGGCCCATTTTCTAATGCAAACTCGATGTCACTGAAGACAGAGTTGGAAAGAGCTGTGCCTCTCCAAAAGTGGTCTGAGTCAGCTCTAGCACAGTACTGCAATTCACCCTGTTGCTTTTTCAGTGTCCATGGCCTCCCACCTCCCTTGGATCCTCGCTGTCCTCCTCACCTAGCTTTAAGTTAATGGGCTGTCAACATAATCTTTCTCTTATATACCTTCACTTCCTCAGCACTTTGAAAATTCCTCTATGATTGCATACAACTCATTGTGCATTAGTTGTTTATGTGTCCATTTTCTCATCAGACTGTAAACTTTTAAGGAGTAGATCTG
The DNA here is from genome assembly GCF_024166365.1 of Elephas maximus indicus. Lineage (NCBI taxonomy): Eukaryota > Metazoa > Chordata > Mammalia > Proboscidea > Elephantidae > Elephas > Elephas maximus. The sequence continues at coordinate 164,727,075 of NC_064819.1, forward strand.
TTAATCTTTGAGGTCTTATTGCTCACCGCATTGCTGGACATGTAATAATTGCTTGATATATTTTTATTTAATGAATAAGTGACTAAATTAGGAAGGCGGATTAGGAGGAAAATGAAGTACTTAAACAACAAAAGATAAGAAAGAAAAAATACAGTACAATACAAAAAATATTTTAATTAGGAGAAAAAAAAAGAGGGAGAGAGAGGCAAGGATTGCAAATTAAGTTCATGGCTACTAACTGAAAGGTTGGTAGTTAGAACCCACTCAGAGGCACCACAAAAGAAAGGCTATAGTCATGAAAATCCTAAGAAACACAGCTCTACTCTGCAACACAGGGGGTTGCTGTGAGTTGGAATGAGCTTGATGGCAACTGGGACCAGACTGGACTGAGACAAGTAGAGGGACAGAGCCAAACTGTACAAAAGATGGAAGGACACATACATAACTTATTGCAAATATGTGGATATGGATTTGTAGGAAAACTAAGAATCTGAAAAAAAGGGGAGAAATGTTTCCATTGTTTGAAGTGGAAAATATAATATCAAAAACAAAACAAAACACAGAGGCGCCTTTGTAGAGGAAGGGCAAGAACAAAAGAATATATATAATCTTTATTGAAGAAAACAGACACATACAGAAAGCGTACAAATCATAAACTTAGAGCTTGTTGACTTTTCACCAACTGAACATGCCCACACCCAGAGAGAGGAACAGAACATTATGGTTCCATCATGACCTCTTCTAGGGGTTAACAACTATACCTATTTCTAGATCTTCATTTTTTTTTTTTAATTAATAAACTTCATTTTTTAGAGCAGGTTTTTTTTTAATGATTTCTTTTTGTTGTTGAGAATATACACAGCAGAACATATACCAATTCAGCAGTTTCTACATGTACAATTCAGTGACATTGATTACATTCTTCGAGTTGTGCAACCATTCTCACCCTCCTTTCCCAAATCGTTCCTCCTCCATTAACACAAACTCACTGCTCTCTAAGTTTCCTATGTAATTTTTTGAGTCGCATTGTCAGTTTGATCCCTTATAGACCTTAAAAAAGCACAATGCTCAAAGGCAGATGTTCTTTACTAGTTAGGCTAAACTATTGTCTGGTTTTAAGAAGACTTCAAGGGATGTTTTTGGTTTAGAATGATAAAAAAGAGAGCTGCACTGAAGACATTGGTGAAAAACATGGGTCCAGGAATTGACAGAATACCAGTTGAGATGTTTCAACAAGTGAATGCAGCACTCACTCATCTATGCCAACAAATTTGGAAGGCAGCTACCTGGCCCACTGGCTGCAAGAGATCCATATTTATGTTTTTTTCCAAGAAAAGTGATTGCACCAAATGTGGAAATTATCGAACAATATCATTAGTACCCACGTGAGTAAAACTTTACTGAAGATCATTCAAGAGTGGTTATAGCACTTTATTGACAGGGAACTGACAGAAATTCAAGCAGGTGTCATAAGAGGACATGGAACTAGGGGTATCATTGTTGATGGCAAATGGATAATGACTAAAAGCAGAGAATGCCAGAAAGATTGTTTACCTGTGTTTTATTGACCATGCAAAGGCATTTGACTGTGTGGATCATAACAAATTATGGATAACATGGCAAGAGTGGGAATTCCAGAGCACTTAATTGTGCTTATGAGGAACCTGTACGTAGATTAGGAGACAGTCATTCAGACAGAACAAAAAGATACCGTGTGGTTTAAAGTCAGGAAAGGTGTATGTCAGAGTTGTATCTTTTCACCGTACTTATTCAATCTGTATGCTGAGCAGATAATCCAAGAAGCTGGACTATATGAAGAACGCGGCATCAGGGTTGGAGGAAGACTCATTAACAATCTGCAATATGCAGATAACACAACCTTGCTTGCTGAAAGTGGACAACTAGAAGCACTTACCAGTGAAGATCAAAGACCGCAGCCTTCACTATGGATTACACCTCAACATAAAGAAAACAAAAATCCTCAAAACTGGACCAATAAGCAAAGTCATGATAAATGGAGAAAAGATTGAAGTTGTCAAGGATTTCATTTTCCTAGGATTCACAATCAACAGCCATGGGAGCAGCAGTCAAGAAATCAAAAGACACATTTCACTGGGCAAATCTGCTGCAAAAGGCCTCTTTAAAGTAGTAAAAAGCAAAGATGTCACTTTGAAGACTAAAGTGTGCCTGACCAAAGCCATGGTATTTTCAATTGCCTCATATGCATGTGATAGCTGGATGATGAATATAGAAGGCCAAGGAAGAATTGATGCCTTTGAATTGTGGTGTTGGTGAAGAGTATTGAATATACCCTGAACTACCAAAAGAATGAATGAATCTGTCTTGGAAGAAGTGCAACCAGAATGCTCCTTAGAAGCAAGGATGGCAAGACTACCTCTCAATATACTTTGCACATATTATCAGGAAGGATCAGTCCCTGGAGAAGGCCGTCATGTTTGGTAAAGCAGAGGGTCAGTGGAAAAGATGAAGATACTCAATGAGATGGATTGACACAGTGGCTGCAACAATGGGCTCAAGCATAACGACGATTGTGAGGATGGCCAAGGACTGGGCAGTGTTTCATTCTGTTGTACATAGGATCACTATGAGTTGGAACTGACTCCATGGCACCTAACAACAACAACAAAAACAAGAGCGGAACTTCCAATTTATAATTTCTCCTATATTTCCTCCTGAGGCTGTATAAGCCTCAGAATGGAAAGAGCATGATGAACTCTAATAGAAGGAAATGGAATCTCAAATCTGCGAGTAGACTGAAAGAACATAATTAGCTGTATCATAGGAGTTAGTCTGCTGGACCAGATCAAAACACACCAGGCTGAAGTTCTTGAACTATTGTGAGTGAGCTTTGAGGAAACTTGGAGAAAATTCTAAGGAAGCTTAGGGAAAGATTCAATATACTAGGCAAATACTACAGTGACTTTTTGAAAGATGATTTTTGAAAATTATACCTTTATTTTTGACCCTCAATAAATCTTGAGAATGAATGATGTTATGAAATGTGGTTTTTGAGCCCTTAGAATAAAAGATGGTCAGAGTCAAACAAAAATTGCCAAGAAAAAACAATGCCTAGCCTCAATTTAAGTAGTTTGGGCAAAAATTATGAATAAATACGTTCATCTTTTGGAAACATTTCTAGCAGGTAAAGAGATGAAAGAGATAGTCATAGTATATTGTAATTCAGCAATATGTTCGACAACTTCGTAGAATCTTGATGGACTGAATGAAAGTGTAGTTAGATCGTTTCATAGATTCATAGATCCAATTTAATCTACAGAGAGTTTCTAGCTGCATAGGACTCCACATTCAGTTCCATGTTATTCAGCATTTTAAAATGACTTTGTTGACAGTGTCGTCATGATGATTAAGTTTGCAGATGATGTGAAGGAAGAATGTATGCGATATTAAAGGGTAGAATTTAAAATGGATGCCGACAAATTTTAAGAGTAGGCTGAACCAAACAAGACATTTAACATGACGTTTGTAAAGTCCTAGGCTTAACATCTGAATTGCTAACTTATACAAGCATAGAATAGCTTAATCAGCAGCATATATATTTTTTTTTTTTAAAAGGACTAGTTGACCCTTCAATATGCGCCAATGGCATGATCTGACTGCCTCAAAAGTCATCATGATCTGGAGTTGCATTTTTAGGTGTCAGTCATTTTTGCTTGGCTGTTTTTGGTCTATTGTACTCCATCTGGCTGTCATACTTTAAGATGAACTTCGGGAAAAGCAATCAGCATGGTTAAGGGACTTAAACATGTGATGAAAAACTATATTGAAAGAATATTATATTTGGCTTAAAGCACCAACATTTAGTGGACACATTGGCTGTCTTATTTGATAGCCTTGAGTATTGAAGGTATATTAGACTTATCCTGCTCAAGAGGAAGATTAGAACAGGAGAGATTTCAACTCAGTATAATGACAGATCTAATATTCAGCTGCTCGAAGATGTGATCAGTTGCTCTGGGTGGCAGAGGATGTTCTTTGCTTCTGGGGAGAGTTCAGAGGTTGGATAACCACTCAGCAGAAATTTGGCAGAGGGATATAAGCACTGCCAGAGTGGTTTAACTAGGAATTATAAATGATCTCTTAAGTCCTTTAAAATCTTTTTTTTCTTTCTTCAAGACTCAGAAAAGAGCCACCATGTTCTCAAATAATTCTCAAGTTTTTAAAATTTTTATATTACTGAAAAATTATGAAAGACATAAATACATGTTATTAAAGAAATAAAGCAGTAAGAAGTACATAAAGGAAAAGTTTGAATTCCCTCTTTACCCTTATCCCCACTGCAAGCCTCCTCTCCGTCTTAGGGGTAACCACTATGATTAGTATGGGCAAATCTTCTCAGACTTTTTTGTTGTTATTGTAAATAGTATCTTTTAAAAATATTTTCTAATGTGTTATTGTTGCTGTATGGGAAACTTGTTGATTTTGCAGGTCTATCTTAAGTCCAAGAAGCCCTGGTGGTGCAATGGTTAAGCTCTGGGCTGCTTATCGAAAGGTCAGTAGTTAGAACTCACCTGCAGCTCTGAAGGAGAAAAGACCTGGTGACCTGTTCCTATAAAGATTGTCATTGTTGTGTGCCGTGAGTACCTTCCAACTTACAGTGACCCTATAGGACAGAGCACAGCTGCCCCATACAGTTTCCTAGGCTGCAATTTTTATGGAAACAGGTCGCCAAGTCTTTTCTCCGCTGGGTGGCTGGGGGCAGTTCCAATTACTGACCTTTTGGTTAGCAGCAGAGTGCTTAACTATTGTGCCACTAGCGCTCCTTCCATAAAGATTACAGCCTAGGAAACCCTTTGGCGCAGTTCTACTCTGTCCTATAGGGTTGCTGTGATTTGGGATCGACTTGACGGCACACAACAAAAAACATAAAAATCTTAAATCATTTTATTGAACTCGTTATTTCTAATATATTTTTAGTTGATTGCACCTGATTTTCTTAGTATAGAATAATTTTATTTGCAAGTTGGCTCCGTACTTCCAAGTTTATAAATTTTATTTAAATATTCAATCTTATTTCTTTGGTTCCAATCTCCAGAACAATGTTGAATGGTTATAGCAGGCATGCTATGTTTTTCCTGACTTTAGTGATAACACTTCTAAAATTTGGTCACTAAGTAAAAAGTGGGTTGTATTTATAGGCATAATTTAACTATCCTGCTCTTAAATGACTGAGACATACACTCATTTAAGTTGTTTCCAACTTTTTAACATTACAAATAATTAAGAATAAATATTCGTGCTTATATCTTTATACAAATGTGCAAACATTTTTATAAAATAGATTCCAAATTTCTGGGTCTACGGTATGCATATTTCAAAATTTTATTGACATTGTCAATCATCTGCTATCACTATTCACATTGCTCTAGATTCTAACAAATTTAATAAGATTTGATGGAATAAACGACATTTTTATCAGTCACCTCTTGCTGAATAACAAACCACCCCAACACTTATTGGCCTGAAACAACAATTTATCATTTCTCATAATTCTCTGCATTGGCTGGGCTGTTCTTTTGCTGGCTTGGGGGAGAAAATATGATTGCAGAGAGGTGGCAGTATGTCAAAATTATAGGTAGGTTTTAGGGCAGGACAGGGTGTCTCAGTGCTCGTAGGTTGCTCCTCACAGGGAAAGAGCATCCACTCTCCTATACTGCAGGGAGAGATGGACTGCCTGAAGGACGAAATATTTTGCATAGGTTTTTTTTTTTTTCTTTGAGCTTGTAGCAACACATATTTTTTTCCCCATAAACCACCATTCTCAGATGCACCACACAAAATTCATCACTGATGCAGTCCGTGAACCAAATTACAGTTCCAAAGAGACTGGAGATAAAAACCTTAAGAAGCAGCTGATAATGCTTTACTTTACCAAATGCGAAGTGAGCACGATCAGAATGATTTGACATGTTCTGACTTGCTGCTAGCGCAATGGGGAACTGCTACAACCATCAGCAAAGATTCGCCTTGCCTTCCTCTCAGGCTTTGCAGCTGTTGGCCATCATGCTTCGGTTGGGTCCTGTGACTGTAAAAATTCAACATTTTTCTCCAGATGGCTTCTATAAGTTTGGGCTGAACAAATCTGCCTCAGTAAATTCTGCTGAAAGTGAGAAAGTCAGTCAGGAAAGACATCACTGCAACAGAGCCCATCCCCCTCCTTGCTGTACTAAACCCTATTGCCCTTCAAATTTCAACTTGGACATCAGCTAAAAGCGGTTGGCACTGGGTCTATTCTGACTCATGGTGATCCTGTGTGTATCAGAGCAGAATTGTGCTGCATAGGGTTTTCAACTGGTGATTTTTTTGGGAAGTAGGTTGCCAGGCCTTTCTTCTGAGGTGCCTCTAGGTGGACTGAAACTGGCAACCTTTCATTTAGCAGCCGAGTGCATTAACTATTTGCGCCATCTGGTGACTCTTGAACATCAGCTAATCTGCATTAATTTTTTAACATACTTACTAAACACATAATTATCAATTGTCTACTATGTGCCAGGCAACTGCATTAAATATAGGGGATATCATGTCAGCAAAACAAATGTAATTCCTGTCCACATGCAGCTTACAGCTCAGTGAAGGAGACTGACAAACACTCAAATAAATTTTACTTAAGTAAAGTTATGAAGAGGAAGCCAAGGAAAGTCCCCATTAAGGAAGCAATATTCTGTTGAGCTCTGAAGGAAGTGTAAGAGTTAACCAGGCAGAGAAGGGTGAACAGGGTTTCGGGTTATGTGCCAAGTTCCTATGGTGGAGGCATGATGAGACCAATGTAGGAGCCAATGCTGGCTACTATGGCTGTAACGGAGAAATCAAGTAGGGGTGGCTGTAGTATGGGATGAACTTGGAGAAGTATTAGGGCCTGAATATGAGAGGCTTCATAGGTTAGATTAAGCAGTACTGCCTTTATCCTAAAAGTAACAAACAGAAAACTATTAATAGGTACAGTTAGGTGGTACTAACCTTGCATTGTAATTGTCTTTTTAACGTCTTTCAGCCCGCTCTAGATTGTATACTCCGTCACGGCAGGTTCTGTGATTTCTTTCATTTTGTAACTCCATTGTCTGGTACACTACTAGGCACAAAGTAATTGTTGAACAATTTTGCTGAATGAAAGAATCATCTGCAAGACCCCCTTACTGGGTGACCTGAGACAGGGCTCTGTAGTCAGGGAAGATGAGCTAGGCTGACAAATATAACCCTCAGAGTAGTTGAGGGAATGGCCGCCTGTCAGTGAGCAGGGGGCATGATAGCAAGGCTGGAGGTCTCTTAGAGAGTTGGGTGGTACGTGGAGACCCAACTAAGGCTGTGGGCAATTCTGACTCTAGGATGAATGAGAGGGTTATCCTAGGAAATTCTCCCAGCCTCTGTAAGAGTTTCACTCTCTACTTCAACAAAAAGATACTCTGCCAGGGTGTCTACTGGGGTGGGCAGAGTCCTTTCTGACCATCTCCATGACCCATTAAAAAAACCCATTAGAGAGAGAAAAATCACCAGCTGCTGCTGGCTGGAAAGGAGGAGAAGAATGGCTAGATTATAAACAATGAGTGGTAACGAGTAAATTTAGCTGAAAATGAAATTGCCTGAGACCTAGGATTTGCTTTTATGTATCTTGCAGCCCTGTCATTGGGTGCATAAATATTTAATATGGTTATATCTTCCTGGTCAATTGTCCCTTTAATCATTATGTAGTGTCCTTCTTTATCCTTTGTGGTGGATTTAACTTTAAAGTCTATTTTGTCAGAAATTAATATTGCTACTCCTGCTCTTTTTTGCTTGTTGTTTGCTTGATATATTTTTTTCCATCCTTTGAGTTTTAGTTTGTTTGTGTCTCTAAGTCTAAGGTGTGTCTCTTATAGGCAGCGTATAGACGGATCGCGTTTCTTTATCCAGTCCGAGACTCTCTGTCTCTTTATTGGTGCATTTAGTCCATTTACATTCAGCGTAATTATAGATAAGTATGTGTTTAGTGCTGTCATTTTGATGCCTTTTTGTGTGTGTTGTTGACAATTTCATTTTTCCACTTACTTTTTTGTGCTGAGACGTTTTTCTTTGTAAATTGTGTGTTCCTCATTTTCACAGTATTTGACTTTATGTTGGCTGAATTGTTATGTTTTTCTTGGTTTTTATTTTGAGTTATGGAGTTGTTATACCTCTTTGTGGTTACCTTAATATTTACTCCTATTTTTCTAAGTAACAACCTAACTGGTATTGTCCTATATCACCTTGTTTCCCTCTCCATATGGCAGTTCTGTGCCACCTGTATTTAGTCCCTCTTTTTGATTATTGTGATCTTTTACATATTGACTTCAATGATTCCCTGTTTTGAGCATTTTTTTCTTTTTAAAATTAATCTTAATTTGTTTTTGTGATTTCCCTATTTGCGTTGATATCAGGATGTTCTGTTCTGTGACCTTGTGTTGTGCTGGTATCTGATATTATTGGTTTTCTGACCAATTTCCTTTAGCATTTCTTGTAGCTTTGGTTTGGTTTTTGCAAATTCTCTAAGCTTGTGTTTATCTATAAATATCTTAATTTCGCCTTCATATTTCAGAGAGAGTTTTGCTGGATATATGATCCTTGGCTGGCAGTTTTTCTCCTTCAGTGCTCTATATATGTCATCCCATTGCCTTCTTGACTGCATGGTTTCTGCTGAGTAGTCTGAACTTATTCTTATTGATTCTCCTTCGTAGGAGACCTTTCTTTTATCCCTGGCTGCTTTTAAAATTTTCTCTTTATCTTTGGTTTTGGCAAGTTTGATGATAATATCTCTTGGTGATTTTCTTTTTGGATCAGTCTTAAATGGGGTTCGATGAGCATCTTGGATAGATATCCTTTCGTCTTTCATGATGTCAGGGAAGTTTTCTGCCAACAGATCTTCAACTATTTTCTCTGTATTTTCTGTCCTCCCTCCCTGTTCTGGGACTCCAGTCACACACAAGTTATTCTTCTTGATAGAGCCCCACATGATTCTTAGGGTTTCTTCATTTTTAAAAATTCTTTTATCTGTTTTTTTTTCAGCTATATTGGTGTCAATTCTCTTGTCCTCCAGATCCCCCACCCTGCATTCCAATTGCTCGAGTCTGCTCCTCTGACTTCCTATTGAGTTGTCTAATTCTGTAATTTTACTGTTAATCTTTTGGATTTCTGAATGCTGTCTCTCTATGGATTCTTGCAGCTTATTAATTTTTCCACTATGTTCTTGAATAATCTTTTTGAGTTCTTCAACTGCTTTATCAGTGTGTTCCTTGGCTTTTTCTGTAGATTGCCTTATTTCATTTCTGAGGTCATCCCTGATGTCTTGAAGCATTCTCTAAATTTGTTTTTTATATTCTGGATCTGGCAATTCCAGGATCGTATCTTCATTTGGGAAAGATTTTGATTCTTTAGTTTGGGGAGTTGTAGAAGCAATCATGGTCTGCTTCTTTATGTGGTTTGATATCGACTGCAGTCTCTGAGCCATCTCTAAGATATTGTAGTGATTTATTCTATATTTGCTCACTGAGTCCTATCTTGTTTTGTTTTCTTTCAATATATGTAGATGGGCTACTAGATTGCGCTGTCTTGATTTTTGTAGCCCTTGAATCACTTATGTCCTATTACCAGCTGGTTTGGGCTGTGACCAGATATATAAGCCTAAGAGTCCATTCACTATTCTTGAGTAGAATCTGATTTTGGGTCATCAAGTGTGTAGTGCAGGGTGTCACCTATCCACCTAGAGAAGTAGTGGTGATAGTTGTGTGCACCAGATTCTAGTAGCAGCAGGGGTTCACACTCAAGGGGGAGGGCAGGATGCTGACAGGCTTCCCCCAAGTGCCAGTGAAGTAGGTGTGTCTCTATTCCTAAAGCACTTTAGTGGGTGGGCTCTGCAGCTGTACCTTAGGCCCCCAGTGCAAGTACCTCTACATATTGGTAGTTGTCACCCTCCGTAGACCCCTAAGGCAGGAGGCTAGGTTGTCTGGGGGGAGCTTCAGCCCTCAGTTCCCTGTTGTGGGTCAGTGAGGGCTCTGTTGAATATGCAGAGATATCAGACAAGGGAAACTTGTCTTTCCAGTAATCCGCTAAAACAATTACAGTAGGATTTGCTTTTAAATAACCCAGTGTCTCTGTGTGTGTTTGTGTGTGTGTGCTTGTGTGTGTTTGTTTGGGGAGGGATGTTTGTGTGAGGCAGGTAGTAGTGGGGGTACAGATGAAACAAGAGCAGCCATGTGTTTGTTAGTAATAATTGATGTTGGATGAGGGGTACATGGGACTCATTATACTGGTCTATTTTTTATGTTTCAAAATTTCTATTATAAAAACATGAAAGTTTAGACAAATATTGGATTAAAAAATACACATATAACTAGGTTTCTAAAGAAGTGAGAGGCAGGGAAAAGATGCACTGAGAGTCTGGGGTAAAGTTTTCCTTCTTGTCTTGGGAACCCGTACATTTTATACTCTTAGTGTGTGCTTGGCTTTGGGGAGTAGAAGCAGCCCTTGGAGTGGAATGGATGAACCTGGAAGGGCTGACTCTCTGGTTCAGGGCTCACCGATCCTGGGTTTAGGAAATTATCTGAAGTCCAAGTATATCCTAAGATGTAATAAGATGGGATGGCGGGATTGCGGACATGGATATTAGGCAAGACCACAGAAGACAGGGCAAAGGTCAGCTTGCCAATAAATTTGCAGACAGCCTTAGTTCATTCCCCTTGTTCATGCTGTCAGTTCTGGGAAATCCAACTCTCAAATATTCACAGGAAAAGACATACAGGTACCAGAGGAGTGGAAGGGAATCAAAATGGATTTACCCACACTACATCAAAGCTGTCTTCCCTAATCAAAAGTAAGATAATAAAATATCATGGCATCTATGCAAAGGTACTGTAGCCCCCCCCCCATAAGCATTGAAACATAGTTTGCAAAATACTGATGAAAAATCTAATCCAGAAGAAATGTCCCTAAGGGTGTTTTACTCTATAGAAGAGCTTACCAAATACAAACATGTAATTAAACAAGAGTTCAAACATGAGATAATAAAAGAGCAGATTGTGAGAAAAAGGAGAAATTGCTCAGCTAGGAAAACAGGTCAGTACCAACAATTAGGTACCATTGCAGAATTAATAAGTAAAATGAAATATAAAGAGCAAGAAACTTGACAGACATAGCTGAAAACTAAGTAAATATAGAGGAACAGGTTAAGACAGTCATAGTGAATGCAGGGAAAAAAACAAAGAGACTAAGGCATTACCTTAATGAGAGAATAATAGATATGGATGGCAGACAAAGGCAAGTAAACATGGAATTAACACCCCCAACAAATGCAACAGACAATATCTTCAGAGATAACATAGGATAGAATTTTGCAGAACAAAGGAAGAATTGAACCTGGAAATGTAAAATGGCAGATTGATTCTGGTAAAAATGTATTGAGAGGAATAAATAAGGAGACATATTCTTATTATGGTATTAAATTCTAAGGATAAAGAAAGAATTATCCAGGCATTTGGAACACATAAAGCAAGTAGTCTTAGAAGGTGAAAATCAGTCAGTCCCAAAAGGAACCACATCTATAAAGTTCTGAGGAAAAGAAGGTACCACCAAGAATATCATATCCAACAAGCCCTAAAAAATTGTCATTCAACTATGGATATAAATGGGTAGAATTCATAAATATTAAAAAAAAATTCAGATTTTACAGAATCCAAGATATCTTGGGAAAAGAAACCAAAACCGTGGCAGAATCCTGCCAACCAAGAGATTAAGAAAGACATCAGTGGTAACAGGATTGCCCATAAATGTTGAATTCATTTAAGTTTAGAACAAAGACCAAATAACTGTGAGAGATATGTTTACAAAAGGTTATTATTACAAACATAAATAAACAAAAATAGAAAAATTGATAAAAACAACATACACATATTGGAAAGAAGATGGAGGAAGTGTAAGGTAATTTCCTGGTCTTTCTCAGCTGAATTCAGTAGATATAACCTACAAAAAAAAAAAAAAAATTAGTATTTTACTTAAAGTTATCAAGGTGTTCACCAGAAGAAAGAAAATGACAACCAAATCAGGAGATAGAAATGGGGAGGGAAGATAGAGGAATAATTTATAGTAGGGAGTTGACAGATACTGTATAATGTTGTAAAATAAGAAATAGAGGTCTAAGAATAAAAAACAAAAGAAAAGCCAAACCAACCAACCAAACCAACCCTAAAAGAGCTAAAAACAAACTATAAGCTTCAGAGGGAAATCACAGAAACTTTCAGTGATGTTAAGTTTGCTGAGTGGCTGTAGGGAATGACAGCCTGATCCTCCCCTGTCCAGGCTCCATCAACTTTCATCTAATGGTTCCATGTGTTGGTCAGTTCAGAAGGTTTGGCAAATTGTTCCTTAGAAGCGAGGATGGCGAGGCTTCCTCTCATGTACTTTGGACATGTTATCAGGAAGGACTAGTCCCTGAAGAAGGACAACATGCTTGGTAAAGTAGAGGGTCAGCAAAAAAGAGGAAGACCCTCAACGAAATGGATTGACATAGTGGCTGCAATGATGGGCTCAAACATAGCAACGACTGTGAGGATGGCTCAGGACGATTGTGCATGGGGTCGCTGTGAGTGGGAACCAACTCCATGGCACCTAACAACAACGCCATGCCTTCCAATTTTATTAGGTGGAATTTTTTTGTAAAGAACTGTCCTTATCAAATAGGGCTATTTTTACTCTGAAATACAGTTTATTCATGAAAAGCATGGTATATACGTAATTCTTTCCTTTTAATCACCAATTTTCAGAGTAGTTTGTGGCCTAGTTACTTTCAGTGTTGTCTGATAAGACATTGTCCTTTCCTTCCTTTCTTTCTTCCTCCCTCTGTCCCCTTCCTCCCTCCATTTTTTCCTTCTTTTATTCTTCCTTTCTATTTGGTGATGGGCTTTCTTTTTTTGCTTCTAATTTAGAAGCATATGAACTCATGGGTTTTTATATATTTAATCAGATTCAATCCTTGTTTTGATTCTGATTAGAACAAAACAATGATAAAATAATTTTTTTTTCAGACAATCAGGAAAATCTGATTATGGACTGACGATTAGATAATACCAAAGACTTATTATTAATTTTGTTAACTGTGATGCTTTTGTTGTGTTAGTGAAAAAAATGTCTAATTTTAAAAGAAATTCACATCAAAGTTTGAAGACAAATGTATGACACCTGGGATTTGCCTTAATCACTTCAGCAAGAAAAAAGGGGAGATCCAAAAAACCAACCCAGTGCGGTCGAGTGGATTCCAACACATAGCGACCCCACAGGACAGAGTAGAACTGCCCCATGCAGTTTCCAAGGAGCTCCTGGTGGATTCGAACTGCCGACCCTTTGGTTAGCAGCCGTAGCACTTAACCACTACACCACCAGGGTTTCCAAAAGGGGAGATAGATGGAGGAAATGTGGCAAAATTTTGCCTTTTTTAAATCTGGGGGATGAGCATATGGGGTTTAGTGTGCCATTCTCTTCTGTATACTCGGACATTTTCATAACACCAATTTTTTTAGACATTTACATTAAAAAAGGAATGAGATGTATCAGTATGATTTGTAAGGAAAGATCACCATGATATATTAAGTGAAAAACAAATCAATATACAGAGCGAAGTAAATAAAGAACGTAGAAGTAGATATTGCGTGTGTGCGTGTGTGTGTGCGCGCGCGCACGCACGCGTTGGGGGATGATGCTTAAAGCATGCTCCTTATTCTGAACAGGCCAAGGTATCCAGCAGATGGCGCTCTTCGACCATTTTATGGAGAAATGTGCCCGAAGCTGTCCGCTTCCCCTGTGTTGATGCAAACCCTAACCATTTTAAAGCGTCAAAATCAACATTTCATGATTTAATAATCTCTATTTTGTCTTTAGAAATGATCCTTTTGGGTTTGGACCTTATCTTCCTCAATTATGGCTCAGGCTTTGGGATCTAATTCTCTAACATGTTTCACACAAAATTGGGATGAAAGTGATGCAGGGAAAGAACGCTGGGCTGGGAGGAGGGATTTCAGCACTTGTGTGACTTTCGGAAAGTTATTTCACTCTTGAAGTCTCCGGTTCCTTGTCTGCAGATTAAAGTTGTTGGACCAGGTGATCACTAAGGTCCTTCCCATTGTTCACCTTTTGAGATTCTATGATTCTGCTTCCAATTTTCAACTTAGAGTTTCCTGGGACTCCAAAACCAAACCCACTGCCGTCGAATCCATTCCAACTCGAAACATAAAAGGCACCACACAAGTGCCCTTAATAAAGCCAAGTTAGAGGAGCGTGAACCAGAAAACCTGATAACTGCGGGAGAGGCTATCAAGGGAGAGGAAGGGGAAGCAGCAATGAAAGGCACAGCAACAATAGTGCAGCCCAGAGATAAAAATTAGTGCCTGAATTTTGAGCAAATGCAGAACGAGCTACGGCTTCATTTTGTGAGCGGCAGAGCTGGGATTCACGACCATTTCCGTCTCTGAGGCCTGTGGCCTTCCACTACAGCTCAAACCCCCTCAACTCCAGGGAATGCAGTTTCCTAAAGTGGATTAACCCAGTTTAGGCTCTTGGGTAACACTGCTCTTGTTTCTAGCTGCCAACACGTGTGCTTCCTTCTGCAGCCCCAGAAGCCTAGTTTCAACTTTATCCTCTGGTTCTGTCTTTGGCTATCAAGCCCTCATCTGACACCTATGTCCCTTCCATTCCCAGAATAGCTCAGGTATAATTCTCAACTCCTTCCATTGGATTTTCTCTCCTCTTTGATTTACTCTTCTTCTCTCATTTGTACCATTGTTGATATGGAAAGTTGTAACAGATCAAAGAAGAATGGTGGGTGCCAAGTAAGAGATGGAGGCTTAGGAACAAAGTGATGGGTCCTTGTGGGATAACAGTAGTGTCACGATGACTGTGTGCCCACATATGGTGGCAGGTGTTTAGGAGCAAGCTAGATGGCATCTTGAAAAAATTGAAACATGTCTACTCATGTTTCACTGCCCAGATCAGATCCTGTTTTCATCTGCCTTCTCTGAAGTTCAAAAATGTTTGTTGTCTGAAAAATACTTTTTATAATTCATTTTGATTTGGCTGGTTATATCTTTCAGGCACAACTCTCATGCCATTGGCTTCTCACTGTGCTCCTTGTGGGTGGAAACTGTCCTCTTTGTATCTACTAAATGGCTGAGCACTGTCTTTGCACATAAGCAGTGCATTTGGTTTTAGCCATAAAAGCAAGCACACTTGTATTGCCTCTAAGTTTTAGTTCGCTTTCCCACTTGTGAGTCAGTTTAAATTCCTGATTACTCTAGGGCTGATCTCACAGTTGGGCTATTCAAGTCCTTGGTTCCTTCTCTCCTTAACTTTCACTGTTGAATGGGATGAAACCAAGTCATGTCTATTTTGTTGCTTGTAATGGGTGGAGTTTGTAGAACAGAAGCAGAGGGGAAGTTTGGAGAAAGAGGTGGCAGCAGTGAAAATGAAGATTCTGAATAATTTGAGGTTTGTTATTTGTGTTTTTTTAAGGTGCTGGCTGGAGAAATTAGGATTTAAAAAAACAGAATTAGCTTTTTATGATTCTATTATTTCTTATATATCAGGGCAGAGCTACACGTATGTGCAAACGGCTTCATGCTTTCATTGCCATTCTCCATTGAAAGGTAGAGCAATAAAGGCTACTGAGCAACAAGGTGGAAACCCTGGTGGCATAGTGGTTAAGTGCTATGGCTGCTAACCAAAGGGTCGGCAGTTTGAATCCTCCAGGCGCTCCTTGGAAACTCTATGGGGCAGTTCTACCCGGTCCTATAGGGTCTCTGTGAGTCGGAATCGACTTGACGGCACTAGGTTTGGTTTTGGGTTTGAGCAACAAGGTGAGTGATCCTTTTCATGGACAGAGAGGCTGACTTCTGAGCCACATCCCAAAATGAGAATTTGCTTCACAGAGCACCCACTGTCTTACTGGGTATGCACGATGATCTGTGCTATGCAGAAGGGGTCAGAGGGCTGGGCGGAAAAGGAAGCAGTTGCCTAGAAGTCACGTGCATGGCATTAGATGGTGGTTTCTGTGTTTCGAATCTGTGCAGCAAGTTAGCTTGAGAAGATTCTCACTATGTTGCAGTGAGAGGCCAGGAAAGACATCCCCTGGGTGTCGCTGCTCACGGATTCATGGACACTGGCCTCTCCAGCTAGGGTGTCAGGACACAGAAGGTTGGGGCATTGTTCTTCATCCTGTTCTCTCTTCTACTCAAGAAATATTTGCATAGTTATAAAACCCAAGAATCAGCCCCTTGTAGTACATTCTAGGGAAGGAAATCTGGTGTCCATTCCTGACTCAGTTCTTCGAAGTTCTAAAATGCCACCTACTCAAGAATGTGTCTAGAGCTGACTATTCTAATCGTTTTGGAGTCACAGAGGCCAGTTACTACACAGAACAACATATCAGAGCTTATATCTGAACAGCAAATACTCTGTCCTCTGCTCACTCTTGCTACTGGGAATTTTCCCCATGTAGGCTCTCTCCGGAGCCCTGGTGGCACAGTGGTTAAAAGCTCTCTACTAACCAAGAGGTTAGTAGAATCTACCAGATCTGCTACTTTGCTGTTCTTTCCCATTTCTTTGAAATACTTTCTTCTGTTTCTGGACCGTGACCTGGGAGCTCCAAATGCCTCTTTGATTATCCCGAGCAGTTTTATTTGCTTTGTCTTTACGTTTCCAGAAGTTTATCTTTGTATAAGCAAATGGTGCAGTGAAGTGCTTTGTTAAAAAAAAGAGCTGTTTTCTCAGAGAAAAATGTAAGGTAGAAGTAGTTACAGTTGGTGGTGTGTGTGTCTACTCTGCTACACTTGCTGTGGCTAAGGCTCTGCAATAGACATTTTAGGATAGCATTTCCATTTTTTTTTTTTTTTGAAAGATATGTGGGAACCACAGTAAGGAGCATGTTTTACTTCACAACTCATGGAATATGTATATGAATGTGTGTGTGTGTATTTTACACAAACAATATCTTTATTAAAAGGGAAATATTCTTATGTTTAATATTCTATTTTATTTATTAAAAAAAGGCTAGTCCTGACCCTCTAGCTTGATTTCATGACCCCCTAAGGAGCCCTGTGGAAACCCTGGTGGCATAGTGGTTTAGAACTACGGCTGCTAACCAAAAAGTCAGCAGTTCGAATCCATGAGGTGCTCCTCGGAAACTCTATGGGGCAGTTCTACTCTGTCTCACAGGGTCGCTGTGAGTCAGAATTGACTTGATGACAAGGGTTTTTTTTTTTTTTTTTTTTTGGTTAAGGAGCCCTGGGGGTGGGAATTCCAAAATGCTTAACTGCTCATGAGGAACCTGTACAGAGACCAATAGTCAGCCATTCCAACAGAAAAAGGGGATAATGTGTGGTTTAAAGTCAGGAAAAGTTTGCATCAGGATTGTATCTTTTCACCATACTTACTCAATCTGTATGCTAAGCACATAATTCAAGAAGCTGGACTACATGAAGAATGGGGCATCAGGATTGGAGAAAGAGTCGTTAACAGCCTGCAATACGCAGATGACACAACCTTACTTGCTGAAAGTGAAGAGGACTTGAAACTCTTACTGATGAAGATCAGACTACAGCTTTCAGTATGGATTATACCTTAATATAAAGATACAAAAATCCTCACAACTGGACCATTAAGCAAATTTGTGATAAACAGAGAAAATATTGAAGTTGTCAAGGATTTTATTTTACTTGGATCCACAATTAACACCCATGGAAGCACCAGTCAAGAAATTAAAGGACGCATTGCAATGAGCAAATTGCTGCAAAAGACCTCTTTAAAGTGTTAAAAACAAAAGATGTTACTTTGAGGACTACAGTGAATCTGGCCCAAGCTGTGGTATTTTCAATTGCCTCACATGAATGTGAAAACTGGACAGTGAATAAGGAAAACTGAAGAACTGATGCCTTTGAATTACAGTGTTGGCAAAGAATATCAAATATACCATGGACGGCCAGAAGAACAAACGAACCTGTCTTGGAAGAAGTTCAGCCAGAGTGCTCCTTAGAAGCGAGAATGGTGAGACTTTGCCTCACGTACTTTTTACTTTTTACATGACGTTTTATCAGGAGGGACCAGTCCCTGGAGAGGGACATCATGCTTTTTAAAGGAGAGGGTGAGTGAGAAAGAGGAGGATGGATTGACACAGTGGCTGCAACAATGGGCTCAAACATAACAACAATTGTGAGCATGGTGCAGGACTGGGCAGTGTTTCATTCTGTCATACAAGGTGTTGCTATGAGTCAGAATCCACTTGACAGCACCTAACAACAACAGCAAGAAGCCTTGGTGGCTCAATGGTTAAGCGCTCAGCTGTTAACTGAAAGGTCAGTGTTTCAAACCTACCAGCTGCTCTGCAGGAGAAAGATGTTGCAGTCTGCGTCTCTAACTGATAGTGGCCCTACAGGACAGAAAACTGCCCCCATAGGGTTTCCAAGGAGCGGCTGGTGAATTCAAACCACTGACTGACCTTTTGGTTAGCAGCTAATCTCTTAACCACTGTACTATCAGGGCTCCCTAGAAAACCCTATAGGGTAGTTCTGCTCTGTCCTATAGGGTCACTCTGAGTCGGAATCGACTCTACACACACAATAACAACAATAAGTCTTCATCTGAAGTTTGAAAAGCAGTGCCTTGAGGTATACTAAAAAAAAAAAAAAGATCTGTAAAAATGGGGTTTCTGCCCTCAAGAAGCTCAGAACAGCTGTATTACACATTTCCAGGTTCCACACAATGATTTTGTATGAATAAAAATGCTATAGCCTGCTTTTAGAAAGTAATCCTAAAACAGCTGGGCTCTTGAGGGGGACTGGTCCAGCCCTAACCCCACGTCACCCTATCTGTACTATCCTCATAAATAACTTAAATCAGCGTTTGAAAACTTGAACAGGAACTTTCGTTTTGGAATTTCTCAAATTAGTTAATTTTAAAAATTGCATGCTTTAGTACAACATGGCAGAAAATTTGGAAAATAGAGGCAATGAAAACACAACTTACCACTAACTCCCATCATACATGTTAAGGTTTTGTGGTATTTCCTGTCAGTATTTCTGCTTATGCATAGCTGAACTGACTTCTTATTGTTGGCATTTTTCTTTTTATTAGAAAACCTGTTTTTTTCTTCTCACGTCTAAGCGAGACTATGAACTCACACATAGGGACCCCCACGTATGTATGCAGGGGGCACACTTGTACACACACACAGACACAATCACAGAATGGGGAGGAAAAACCTTCACTGCCGGACTTTAATATTAAATCTCAGTTTTCTCACATTTCCTATGTTTTCACACCTACAGACTGGCTTATCTATTTTCTAGGCAATTCTCAGCAGAAAAAAAAAGTGAAAGTGATAACTGGATGGTAATGTGTGAAAAGGCCCTCAGCACAGATTTAAGCGTATTTGGGAGGGGTAAGAGTATCCTTGACTGTCAGAAAATTAAGAGATGTCTTTTAAATAACAACTTACACATACCAGCCTTTGAGAATCACTATTACAATGGATTAACTGTAAAGTGAAGGGAGATATTAATGTTGTTTCTGGGGACGTAATTCATACATTAGAGTTAGGAGAATTTTCTGGGCTTTACCCAGAAATTGGAGCCTGAGTTTTAGGTGCTTTGGGATTATGTGATGTTACAGTCTTATGTCTAGCATTTCCTTGTCTAATGAACAGAACTACTCACTAATACCCTATACTCATTTTTTTAAAAATAAAATGCTTTTCACTTTTATTTAAATAATAAAGTATAATTTGGGGCATTTGTCCTGATGCCCTTTAATACTAGACATAGGAGAGGGATTCCATTTCTGTTTAGTGATGCTTACTTGAGCCTTTGAGGAAAAATAAATGGGAACCCTGATTTCAGGATGTCTAACTCTGAGTTAAGATTGAAGATCGTAAGCATAAGCCGGTATAAAAGATACAATATTTTCGCAAATATTAAAATGATTCATTTAAATTTCCTACCTAGGTTATCTTCTTCTTGTTCCCTACCAGTTTTCACCTAAGCCATGAAGCTTATCCTCCTGTGGTGAGAGAGAATAGTATAATACACAAGAAAGCTGAGAGAGTTAGAGAGAGAGAGAGGAGAGAGACATAGAGCTAGAGAGAGAGAGAGAGGAGAGAGATACAGAGATAGAGAATAGAGAGAGAGAGAGGAGATATTCTGAGCTTTATTCTGATCTCCCCCTTTAACATTTTAAGAGTCAGGCTGGTGTACTTGAACATACAGTTTTAGGACAACGGTGTAAGAGTACAGAGGAAGAGGAAACAGGGAAAGGCTGCGGCTGCTCCTCCAGGACCCAAGAGTTGGTAAGAAAGAGACATACAAGAGAAGGAAGCCAGTTCTCTGTTCCAGGCTTTGGGACAGAACATAAATGGTTTTGAAAATTTGGGGAATACCAAAGTTAGAAATGGTGTGTTCACCTTCTTATTTGGGATGCTTGGAGCAGGGCACTACAAAGAGGGCCCATTACCAATTTATGGCAGCCCAGCAGAGCACTGTGGTCGTAAAGAGGGTCTAGGTTGACTCATCAGCCTCCCTCAGTGTGGCATAGACTGAGATGAGAGTCCAAAGCCTACCTTGGGCAACCCCAACCCTTGCAGGGTCGAGGTGACCCCACAGCAGAAACTGAGGGTGGAACACTCAAACCTGAGGGACTCCATGGAGGCTGTATTAGGGACTCAGTCTGGGCTACAACTATTGAAAGTAAAGGGGAAGGAAGTTGAGTCAGCACTAATGTTCCACCAGGCCCTGGCCAAGTCAAGAAGAAAACTCCACGAATCTACAGCTGCAGATACCAGCAGTGGATACCAGCAGGATGCCCGTGGACAGAGCAGGTCAACAGTATCTAGTATGTATGCCAGAGCACCCATTTCACAGTGGGGCCTGCAAGGAGGTCACCATGAGAATGTGAGGGCCCCTTCATTCTGCCTGCATGAGGTCATTCATTCACTCATTCATTCAACAACTACTGGGAATCCAGATGTCAACTTGAAGTGGAGGGGTGTGTGTAAATAAGAGAAGGGCAGGATTAAGTTAGAGTGAACATTTTTACCCAAAAGATGACTGACGTAATAAAGGATTGCATTATTTATTAGATTGGAGGACCTATTAAAAGGGACTGGACCATTGCCTAACACATGGGGGCTTATGAAGGAGACCAGATCAGTTGGAAAAAACCTGTACCATGTTTTTGCTTAACAGTGGAGGCTGTTATGAATGAATTTGCAATCCCATTACACTGACTTAATCTTATCTGTCTTTCAATCCCTCATAACATGACGGTGGCTTGGGTATTGTGCTGGCAGAGAGTTGGAACTAGAGGAAACTGGAAAATAGCAGTACAAAAAGAGGATTTTCCTCTTTTCTTTTTAAAAACAATCACTTTAGGGTTTAAAAACCCGTTGCCGTCGAGTCAATTCTGACTCATAGCAGCCCTATAGGACAGAGTAGAACTGCCCTATAGAGTTTCCAAGAAGTGATTTGTGGATATGAACTGCCAACCTTTTGGTTAGCAGTCAAACACTGTGCCACCAGGGCTCCATTTTAGGGTTTAGGTGCATAGTATTCATACCTAGCTACCATGGTGTTATGGAGCTCACGGTACCAGTTAAATCTCCTAGAGTTTTGTGAGATTGACCAATACTCACCTTACTTTAAATAACTACAGGACCCAGCCTCCAAAACTCTATATACTGAAAAGGGGCTTGGTGCACTTACTTCAATATTAAGTAAACAGCAGCCTCCATTTCAGTCTTCAGGAGTAATTTATGAGTTACCCTTGGGTTGATTCCAAATATGACAAGCCCATGTGTGTCAGAGTAGAACTGTGCTCCATAGTGTTTTCAGTGGCTGATGTTTTGGAAGTATATTGCCAGGACTTTCTTCCAAGGTGCCTCTGGGTGGACTTGAACATCCAACCTTTCAACTGGAAACTGAGAGTGTTAACTGTTTGCACCACCCTAGGACTTCCAGGAATCATTAGCCACTTTATTACGTAGTTTGTCAAAAGTGAAACCAATTTTGTACAATCAGATACTGGGATGAAAATACTGCTTTATCTGCTTTCTTAATAACGTTCAACAAATATCGAATACCTACTTTGGGCTAGGCACCATGCTAGGCACTGAAGATACAATGGTGAATAAGACGCAGACCTGCCCTCAAGGAATTTACAGTCTAGTAGAGAATACGGACAATAGGCAATTATCGAAATGGTGACAGAGATAATTATTGGGGTCTGTAGGCATGCATTCTTGGAAGCTGGGGAATTACTTGTTAGAGAAAGTGTCATTAAGCTGAGTCATAAAGGGGTAGGAGGTATTAGCCAGGTTAAGGGTGAAAATAAGAATGTGAAAAGACCAAAGGAGAAAGCATCTCATTCATCTGGAGGAGTAAAAGTTGAACTACTAACACTTGCACTATATTAGTACTTGCGTAAAAGGAACTCCTATGAGCTTTCTCGTTGCCAAAAATATTCCCCAAATCATGTAATTTACTCAACCACCTACAATTTTGGGACTGACTGACCTGGGCTCATATTTTTAGCTTTGATACATTAATGAATTTATTCAACATCTCAGAGTCTCTGTTTCTTTGACTGTAGAACGAGGATAACACTTCCTTGAAGAATTGTTATAGAGATTAATCGAGACATGTATGTGGATATGATGCATGTTTCCTTTCTCTCTGTGGTTAATGAAGTCCTTTAGGTTTAATGATACTGTTCCTAATAAAATCCTAATAGATTTTATCCCATTTAGAAAACCCATAACAATTAATGGGAATTCTATTTTTTTCCAGTGAGCTTCAAGAGTAAGTACCAAGTTGGGAGAGGGGGGAAGGGCAGGAGGGTAGACTTACTGCACAAGTGATTCTTAGCAGCCGAGTTGAGAATGTACCTCTGATGGCTAAGTCATCAAAGGAGAGCTACTCCTGGAAGAAAATCAGAAACAACACACAGTGACAGAACTCATAGCTTGGAAAATTCTCATCATTCATTTTTAAGGAAAACTCAAAAAACCAAAACCATTGTCGTTAAGTTGCTTCTAATTCATAGCGGCCCTATAGGACAGAGTAGAACTGCCCCACAGGATTTCCAAGAAGTGGCTGATGGATTCTAACTGCCCATCTTTTGGTTAGCAGCTGAGCTATTAACCACTGTGCCACCAGGGCTCCTTCAAGGAAAACAGTGCTAATTAATTACAGCACTCTTTCCCTCCAACCTCAGATTAGGCTTCAGAATCCTTCTCAACTTTGCAGATCCTGGACTTGACAGGGAATTTTATAACCAGGTGCCCAGTAGGCACAAATGCTTTGCACAATGAATAATTCAACCCTGACCACAACTCAGTTGAGTGTCATGGCCAGACTAAGCAACTTACCGTAGAATGAATAACGTCTAGCCTAAAAATTCTCACTAAATGAGATATGTAACCTACATACCAAAGCTGTAAAAAGGAGGAACATCTATAAAATCAACCAGATGATTAAGGGCACATTTTAACACACAACTAGTCACAAAGATTTGACGTTTAGTAGAGGAATCTGCATATACGTAGTTGGTACTTATACCACTTATTGCATAGTGTTTATATGTGGTTTTTTTTTTTTTCCCTCTCTCTCTTTTTTCTTTTCTATTGTGCTTTAGATGAAGGTTAACAGAGCAAATTAGTTTCTCATTAAGCAATTAATACACATATTGTTTTGTGACATTCGTTGCCAACCCCACGACATGTCAACACTCTCCCCTTCTCAACCTTGGGTTCTTCATTACCAGCTTTCCTGTCCCCTCCTGCCTTCTCGTCTTTGCCCCTGGGCTGGTGTTCCCATTTGGTCTTGTTTTGTATTATGGGCCTGTCTAATCTTTGGCTGAAGGGTGAACCCAGGAGTGGCTTCAGTACTGAACCCTGATGGTGTAGTGGTTAAGTGTTCAGCTGCTAACCAAAAGGTCGGCAATTCGAATCCATCAGACACTTCTTGGAAACCCTATGGGGAAGTTCTGCTCTGTCCTATGGGGTCACTCTGAGTTGGAATTGACTTGATGGCAATGGGTTTGGTTTTTTGTTGGGACCATACTCCCTGGGTTTTTCTAGTCTCTGTCAGACCAGTAAGCCTGTTCTTCTTTCTTGAGTTAGAATTTCGTTCTACATTTTTCTCCAGCTCTGTCTGGAACTTTCTATTGTGATCCTTGTCAGAGCAGTCGGCAGTGGTAGCCGGGCACAATACAGTTGTGCTGGGCTCAGTCTGGTAGAGACTCTGGTACTTGTGGTCTATTAGTCCTTTGGACTAATCTTCCCCTTTTGTCTTTGGTTTCCTTCATTCTCCTTTGTTCCTGATGGGGTGGGACCAGTGGAGTATCTTAGGTAGCTGCTCACAAGCTTTTAAGACCCCAGATGCTACTCACCAAAGTAGGATGTAGAACATGTTCTTTATAAACTATGTTATGCCAGTTAAACTAGATGTTCCCCATGACCATGGTCCCCAGCCCTATGCTCAGTAATTCAGTCTCTCAGGGTGTTCGTATATGTCTATGAAGCTTCAATGACCTTCCCTTGGTCAGGTTGTGCCGACTTCCCCAGTCTCGTGTACTGTCTTACCCTTCACCAAAGTTGCCATTGATCTATTGTTTATTTAGTATTTTTCCCTTCCTATCACTCTCTTCCTTAGTAACTATCAAAGATTGTTTTCTTTTTCTGATTATAAACCTTTTCATGAGTTTTTATAATAGTGGTCTCATACAGTATTTGTCCTTTTGTGATCTGCTGATTTCACTCAGCATAATGCCTTCCAGATTCATCCATGTTGTGAGATGTATTGCAGATTCATCATTGTTCTTTATCATTGTGCAGTGTCCCCTTGTGTGTATGTACCATAGTTTATGTACTCATTTGTTGATGGGCACTTAGGTTGTTTCCATCTTTTTGCTATTGTGAATCATGCTGCAATGAACATGGATGTGCATATGTCTATTTGTATGATGGTCGTTATTTCTCTAGGATATATTCCTAGGAGGAGGGTACTGGATCCTATGGTATTGCTATTTGTAGCTTTTCCAAAATGGTTGTACATTTTGCATTCCCACTAGCAGTGCATAAGAGTTCTAATCTCGCTGAACCCTCTCCAACATTTGTTATTATCTGTTCTTTTCATTCGTGCCAGTTATGTAGGGGGAGAGATGGTGTTCATTTTTAGTTTTGATTTGCATTTCTCTAATAGCTGGTAATTGTGAGCATTTCCTCATGTGTCTGTCAGCTGCCTGAATGTCTTCTTCGGTGAAGTGTCTGTTCATAGTCATTGCCCATTTTTTAATTGGATTAGTTGTCTTTTTGATGTAGGAGTGTTGGATTTTCCTACAGATTTTAGGGATTAGAGCTTTGTCAGATTTGTCATAGCCAATTTTTTTTCCCCCAGTCTGTAGGTTCTCTCTTTACTCTTTTGGTGAAGTCTTGTGGTAAGCATAAGTGTTTAATTTTTAGAAGATCCCAGTTATCTAGTTTATCTTCTGGTGTTTGTGTATTGTTAGTTATACTTTGTATCCTAATTATGCCATATATTAGAGCCTCTAGCATTGACTCTATTTTTTTCTTCTGTAATCTTTATAGTTTTGGTTTAATTTCTAGGTCTGTGATCCATTTTGAATTAGTTTTTGTACTTGGTGTAGGGTATGGATCCTGTCTCATTTTTTTACAGATGGGCATCTAGTTTTGTCAGCACCATTTGTTAAAAAGACTATCTTTTCCCCATTTAATAGACTTTGGGCCTTTGTTGACGATCAGGTACCATAGGTGGATGGATTTACACCTGAGCTCTTGATTCTGTTCCATTGGTCAATGGGCCCATAGTTGTACTAGTATAAGGCTGTTTTGACTACCATAGCTATATACTAGGTTCTCTGAGGTCATGTAGTGCAAGTCCTCCTATTTTATTCTTCTTCTATTGTGCTTCACTTATCTGGTGCCTCTTCCCTTTCCATATAAAATTAGTGATTAGTTTTTCTGTCTCTTTAAAGAATGCTGTTGGTGTTTGGATTGGAATTTCATTGTGTTTGTAGATTGCTTTGGGTGGAATTGACATTTTCATAATACTGAGTCTACCTATCCATGAGCATGGCATGTTTTTCCATTTATGTAGGTGTCTTTTTGTTTCTTGCAGTAGTGTTTTGTAGTTTTCTTTGTGTAGGTCTTTTACATCCTGGCTATATTTATTCCTAAGTATTTTATTTTTTTAGGGGCTATTGTAAATGGTATGGAGCCCTGGAGGCACAGTGGTTAAGCGTTCAGCTGCTAACCAAAAGGTTGGCAGTTGGAATCTACCGCTCCTTCTTGGAATCCCTGTGAGGGAAGTTCTACTCTGTCATATGAGGTCCCTATGAGTCAGAATCAACTTGACAGCAACAGGTTTGGGTTTGGGTTTTTATTAGTGGCGTTGCTTTCCTGATTTCCTTTACTAGTTCTCTTTATTGGTGTATAGGAATCTGACTGATTTTTGTATGTTTAGCTTGTATCCTGCTACCTTGCTGAACCTTTCTATTAGTTCTAGTAGTTTTCTTGTGGCATCCTTTGGATTCTCTATGTTTAGTATCATATCATCTGCAAATAGGGACAGTTTTACTTCTTCCTTACCAGTTTGGATGCCCTTCATTTCTTTTTCTAGCCTTATTGCTCTAGCTAGGACTTCTAGCACAATGTTAAATAAGAATGGTGATTAAGGACATCCTTGTCTTGTTCCTTTTCTCAGGCGGAATGTTTTCAGCCTCTCTTCATTGAGGACAATGTTGCCTGCTGCCCTTTATTACATTGAAGAATTTCCCTTCTATACCTATTTTATTTAGAATTTTTATCAGGAATGGATGTTGGACTTTATCGAATGCCTTTTCTGTATCGATTGAGATGATCATGTGGTTCTTTTGTTTTATTTATCTAGTGGATTACATTGATTGATTTTCTGACATTGAACCATCCTTGCATACCTGGTATGAATCCCACTTGATCGTGAAGTATTATTTTTTTGATATGATGCTGAATTCTATTGGCTAGAATTTTTTGGTATCAAGGTTATGCTGGATTTATAGAATGAATTTGAAAGTATCTCTTCCTTTTCTATATTCTGAAATAGTTTGAGTAGTACTGGTGCAAACTCTTCTCTGAATGGTTGATAGAATTTTCCAGTGAAGCCGTCTGGGCTAGGGTTTTTTGTTTTTTTGTTGTTGGGAGTCTTTTTTTTTTTTTTAATTCCTTTTCAATCTCTTCTCTTGTTATGGGTCTGTTCAGATTTTTACCTCAGTTTGTGTTGGTTTGTGTAGGCAGTGTGTTTCTAGAAATTTGTCCATTTCCTCTGGGTTTTCAAATTTGTTGGAGTATAGTTTTTCATAGTACTCTGTTATGATCCTTTTTATTTCAGTTGGGTCTGTTGCGATATTCCCCATTTCATTTTATTTGGATTATTTGCAACCTCTCTTGTTTTTCTTTTGTCAATTTGCCCAATGGTTTGTTGATCCTTTCAGAGAATGCAGTTTTGTTTTTGTTGATGTTTTCTATTCTCTATTTTGTTTATTTCTGCTCTGATCTTTATTATTCCCTTTCTTCTGATGGCTGTAGGCTTCTGTTGCTGTTCTCTTTCTACTTGTTTGAGTTGTATGGGTTTTGGTATGATGTGTTCTCATTCTCATTTGATTCTAGAAATATTTTTTTCCTTATCATTTTTAAAAAATTGTACATTAGATGAAGGCTTATCAACCAAATTATTTTCTTATTAAACAGTAAATACACATATTGTTTTGTGACATTGGTTGCTGTCATGGATTGAATCGTGTCCCCCAAAATATGTGTCAATTTGATTAGGCCATGATTCCCAGTATTGTGTGGTTGTCTTCTGTTTTGTGAATGTAATTTTATGTTAAAGAGGATTAAGATGGGATTGTAACACCCTTACCAGGTCACATCCCTGATCCAATGTAAAGGGAGTTTCCCTGGGGTGTGGCCTACAACACCTTTTATCTCTCAAGAGATAAAAAAGGAATAGGAAGCGAGCAGAGAGGGGGCACCTCACACCACCAAGAAAGAAGTGCCGGGAGCAGAGTGCATCCTTTGGACCTGGGGTCCCTGAATGGAGATGCTCCTAGCCTGGGGGAAGATTGGTGAGAAGGCGGACAGAGAGAGAAAGACTTCCCCTGGAGCTGACAACTTGAATTTGGACTTTAGCCTACTTTACTGTGAAGAAATAAAATTCTCTTTGTTAAAGCCATCCACTTGTGGTATTTTTGTTATAGGAGCACTAGATAATCAAGACAGTTGCTGTGTTAGGCTGGATTCTCTACAGAAGCAAAACCAGTAAAGCTTATAAATATATACAGAGAGATTTATATCAAGGAAACAGTTCACTCAATTGTAGAGGTTGGAATGTCCCAAGTCCTTGGATGAGGATAGAGGGCTTTGCCAATTCACAGAGCCGCAGAAGCTGGTGAACCCAAGATCAGCAGGTTGGAGACCAGGGCTCCTGCTCACAGGCTGGGAAGGTCAAGGAATCCCCAAAGTTGGCAGACAAGACTGCAAGGTTTCTCCTGATTCATATAACTGCAGGGGCTGGTGAACCCACGATAGGCAGGTCACTCAGCAGGACCCTTGCTTGCAGGCTGTGAAGGCCGACAAATCCCAGGATGGACGGATAAGCTGCTAGCTCAAATCCCAAGAATTGGAGGTCAGGCAAGAGACAACTGCTGGATCCAGAACAAGCCAACAATGTTTGCAAGGCTAGCAGAAAGGAAGTAAGTGGCAGAAGGTGGAGAGGTGAAGGCTGAGGGGGTGGTGAACCACTCCCACTGGTACCACTCAGCAGATTCCATCATGGGGTTGATCATATATCAAATTTCAACAGGGAAGTGATCACGACATTGCACAACAGCCAAAACACTGGGAATCATGGCTCAGTCAAGTTGACACACAATCTTAACCATCATAGTTGCCAATCCCATGACATGTAAACACTCTCCCACTCTCGACCTTGGGTTCCCTGTTGCCAGCTTTCCTGTTCCTTCCTACCTTCTTGTCCATGAGCCTGAGCTGGTGTGCCCATTTAGTCTTGTTTTGTTTTATGGGCCTGTCTAGTCTTTGGCTGAATAGTGAACATAAGGATGAACTTCAGTACTGAGTCAAAAGGCTGTCCAGGGGCCATACTCCCAGAGTTTCTCCAGTCTCTGATTATAGGAATTTTTTGATCCCTTCTTTGATTTTTTGTATTACCTAGTGGTTTTAAGCAAGGTGTTATTCAGTTTCCATACATTTCACTTTTTTTCCTTGCTCTTCCTGTTATTAATTTCTACTTTTACCGTGTTGTGATCAAAGAAGTTGCTTTGTATTATCTCAATGCTTTGGATATTGTTGAGGGTTCCTTTGTGGCCTACGATGTGGTCTATTCTGGAGAATGTTCCATGTGAGATGGAAAAGAATGTGTACTTTGCTGCTGTTGGTTAGGGCATTCTACATGTCTATGAGGTCAAGTTGGGTGATTGTGGCCTTTAGATCTTTATCTTTGTTGAGTTTCTTTCTAGATGTCCTGTCCTTTACTGAAGTGGTGTGTTGAAATCTCCTACTATTTATGTGGAACTGTCAATTTCTCTTTTCAGTGATGTTAGAGTTAGTTTTATGTATTTTGGAGCCCTGTCATTGGGTACGTAGTTATTTACTATGGTTATGTCCTCATGGGAAGTTGTCCCTTTAATCATTATATAATGTCCTCCCTTGTCTTTTACGGTGAATTTTGTTTTAAAGTCTTTGTTACCTGAGTTTAGTATTGCCACTCCTGCTCTTTTTTTGTTACTTGATATATATTTTTTCCGTCCTTTGATTTTTAATAAATTTATGTCTTTGTTTCTAACGTGTGTCTCTTGTAGACAGCATATTGATGGGTCCTGTGTTCTTTTTTTTTTTTTTTTTTTTAATCCATTCTGTCACTCTGTCTCTATATGGGTGCATTTAAGCCATTTACCTTCAGTGTAATTATTGATTGGTGTGAATATATTGCTGTCATTTTGTAGTTTTTTTTTTTTTTGTGATGCTGACATTTTCTTTGTTCCTCTTACTCTCTGGTGCTGATTTCCTTTTGTTTTTGAATTTTTTTTTTTCGTACATTTTGTGTTTGCTGAGACTTTGTGTTTTTTCTTTATTTTGATAAGTAGGTTTGTTAACTTTCTTTGTGGTTACCTTGATTTTATCTCTATTGTCTTAAGTTTAAACCAGGCTTTTATTACTTGATATCTCCTTGACTTCCTCTCCATTTGAAAGCTCTATGCCTACACCATTCATTTCTTTTTTTATTGTTCTGTTGTTGTTGTCATTTACAGATTGACCTCTCTGGTTCCCTGTTGTAAATCTTTTAGTTTTGTTTTATCCTTGAGAGTTCATTACCTAGGTTGGTATGTGGCTGATGCTATTCTGTGTCCTAGATTCTGGTTTTCTGATGTGTTGGTTCTCTAACCAAAGGACTCGCTTCAATAATTCTTGTAAGTCTGGTTTGGTTTTTACATATTCCATTAATTTCCATTTATCTGGAAATGTCCTAGTTTCATCATCATATTTGAGTGAGAGTTTTGCAGGATATATTATTCTTGGTTGGCAATTTTTTTCTTTCAAGGTTTCATGTATGTCATTCCATTGCATTTGCTCCTTTATGGTTTCTACTGAGTAATCAAATCTTAGTCTTATCGTTTCCCCTTTGTATGCAGCTTTTCCTTTTTTCTTGAGCTGCTCTCAGGATTCTTTCTTTGTCTTTGGTTTTAGTTTTAGTGAGTGTAATTATGATATGTCTTGGTGATTTTCTTTTGGAGCCTATCCTACATGGGGTTTGTTGAGCTTCTTAGATGGTCAGCTTTTCATCTTTCATGATATTTGGGAAGTTTTCTGTCAGCAAATCTTCAGTGATCCTTTGTGTTTTCCATTTTCTCCCCTGTTTTAGAACTCTGATCACTCGTAAATTTTTGCTTTTGATTGCATCCCACATTGTTCTCAGGGTTTCTTCATTTTTCTTCATTCTTTTCTCTGATTTTTCCTCAAACAAGATGGTATCCCAGAATGTCTTCAATTTCACTGATCCTGTCTTCCACTGTTTCAATTTTTTCCCTAAAACCTATTGCACTGTCCGTTTCTAAAATCTTTTTATCTTTTGAATTTCTGATTGCTGTTTGTGTATCAATTCTGATTGTTTGTTTATTTTGATATTTTGTTCCTGTATTATTTTCCTGAATTATTCCATTGCTTTGTCAGTGTTTTCTGTGATTTTGTCTGCATTTTCCATGATTTTGTCTGTTTTTTTCTTATTTTTGCCTGTGTTTTCCTTTGTCTCTTGGGAAGCCCTGAATATTAGAGTTTTGAATTCCTTATCAGGTACCAGTGTCTTTTCTTCTACCAGAAGGGTGATTTATTTTGTTCACTTTCTGGAGCCATTCTGTCTTTTTTTTTTTTTTTTTTAATGTTTTGATATTGTCTCTTATTTTCAGGACATTCAGGAATTATTTTCTTCTATTTTTGATTGTAGATTTGTTTGTTTCCTCTCGATTTTTTGTTTTGTTGGGTTATGTCTGGGCAGGTGGGTTGAGTGTGCTTTCTGGCTTGCTCATCTGTGGGCACAATACTTCTCACCACCTTGTCCAGGTTGGCGGCAGGCAGAGCCGATCTCCCAACTATGGTGCTGCAGGGCAAGTCCAGCATAGGGGGCTGGGTGGGGAAGGGTCATTTGCAGTGCATACTGGGGCTGACAGGGCAGGGCCAGCAGGTGGTACAGGGTGGGGTCCAGTGGTCTTCACTAGTGGCACTCAGGGACGTGGTTCTCAGCATGTGGTACAGATAGGCAGGAGGGAAAGGAGAGGATGTGATGTGTGGACCTATGTGGGTGAGCTGAAGAAGAGAAAGAAGAGAGAAAAACAGAAGCAGAGAAAAAGAAAAAAAAAAAAAAGAAAAGAAAGAAAAAGAAAAAACAATGAAAAATAAAATGGTAGGATTTGGTGGGTAGGGGCAGGGCAGACCTGATGAGACATGTGCCAGTGGCTCTCTAGCTGAGTGATGTGACTTGGCCTGTCGAGAAGTAGCATGGGTGGTGTATAGCTCTAGGTGGGCCAGAGAAAGAAAGCGAAGAAGGGAAAGAGACAAGAAACAAAATAACAACAAAGACCACAAGAAAAATAAATATTGTGCTGGGAGAGCTGGCCGTTTTGGGTGAGGAAGAATTGAGGTGGCAGCAAGCTGATGTTTCCCTTGCTGGGTGAGGCAGCATGGCCTCTCAGGAAGACTGAAGGCAGCACAGGGCCTGGGCAGGAGGAAAAGGAAAAGGGAGAAGGGGAAAGATAAAGAAAAATAAAAAATATGATGTTGAGGGAGCTGGCCTGTGGGGTTGGTGCAGACCTGGGGAAGGTGTGTGCCAGAGGCTCTGTAGCTGAGCAATACAGCACAGCCTGTCGAGAAAGGGGGGGAGGATTGGTGCACAGGGCTATGTAGATGGGAGAAAGGAAAGAAAGGAAGGGAGAGAGAGAAGAAACAGGAACAAAAAGCCAAAAATAAACAAACAAACAAAAGGCACTGAAGGTGCTGGCCAGTGGAGATGGGGAAGACCTGGGCAGCAATGAGCTGGTGTCTCTCTGGCCAAGCAACCGTGGCCTGTTGGAGAGAGGCAGAGGCCGCGTAGAGGAAAGAAGGGTGGGGGATGGGAAAGCGTATATCCCTGGTTAGCGGGTGTTCTGTCTCCTGTTGGGAGCTCTGTGAAATTGCTTTCCTGTACTCCCTGTCCATAATTCTTGGTGGCTGTAGTCCAAGATAGTGAATCTCTGCCACATTAGCTAGTGGGGGATCTCCACTCTGTAGCTCTCCTTATCCTCTATTCTCTGTCAGTTTCTTATTCCATTCAGTGTTTGGTGGAGTTCTTTGTCCCTTCATTTGACACCTAGGGTTCCAGGATTGACATTTTTGTCTGTTTTGCTTAGTTTTTTGGGTCTCTGCTTCTGTCTGTAGTGCTCCGCCCCCACAGTGTTTATATTTTAACAGGTTTATATCTTTGGATCAGAACATAAATATTGGTATTGATCGTTGCTGATTTTTTTTTTTTCTTGAAAAATCACCTTGCCTGTTGCCTATTGCTGTGCTTTATTTTTTTTCTTGTTCTCTCTAATTGTGGGAATACTGGCATATTTGACATTTTCTCTTTCTCTTTCCCTTCCTTCTTCCCTCCATTTCTTCCTCCCTCCCTCCCTTTCTTTCTTTTTCTTTCCCTCCCTCTTTTTCTCTCTCTCCCTCCCTCTCTCTGTATTTCTTGCTTTCTCCCTCCCTTCCTCCCTCCCTCTCTCCATTACTTTTTCTCTCTCTCCCTTCCTCTTTCTCTTTCTTTCTGTCTCTCTCTCCCTCCCTCACTCTCTCCGTTTTTTCTCTCCCTCCTTCTCTCTCTCCCTCTTTCTTTCTTTCACTCCCTCCCTCCCTCTCTCTCTCTTTCTTCCTCCCTCTCTCACTCCTTTTTCTTCCCTCCCTCCCTCCTCCCTCCCTCCCTCCCTCTTTCTCTCTCTTCCTCTGTCCCTCTTTCTCTTTCTCCCTCTCACTCTCTCTCTCTTTTTCTTTCTCTCTCTCCCCCTCCCTCTTTCTTCCTCCCTCCCTGTTTCTTTCTATCTCCCTCCCTCTTTCATTCTTTCCCTCTTTCTTTCTCTCTGTCTCCTTTCCTCATTCTCTCCCTCCCTCATTCTCTCCCTTTCTTTCTCTCTCCCTCCCTACCTCCCTTTCCCTCTCTCTCCCTCTTTCTCTCTCTCTTCCTTACTCCCTCTCTCACTCTGTCCCTGATTCTTTCTTTCTCTCTCCCCCTCCCTCCCTTTCTCTCTCTCTTCGTTTCTTTTTTTCTCTCTCTGTCCCTTTGTCCCTCCCTCCCTCTCTCTCTCCCTCTTTCTTTCTCTCTTCCTCCCTACCTTTCTCACTCTTTCCCTTTTGCCTTCTCTCTCCTTCGCTCCCTCCCTCTTTCTTTCTCCCTCCCTCATTCTCTCCCTCCTTCACTCTCTCCCTCTTTCTTTCTTTCACTCTTTCTGTTTTTCTTTCTCTCCCCCTTTCTTTCTTTTCCTCTCTCTCTCTCTCTTTATCTCCCCCCTCCCCTTTTTTTCTTTCTGGCAAAAAAGATTTCTTTAGGTAAGTGCTTCTAGTTTAGGCTATAAAGGTGAATAAATCATAGATTAGAGTTGAGAAGGGAGTTAAGATGTGGACACAGGCTACCATAATGTAAACTATGGCATGACTGCTTTAAGAAGGTTGATACAGTATGCTTTTTGTATTCTCAGTGTGGAAGGATTTCTTTAAAATAAGCTTCTAACCAATGTGATTTAGATGATTGTCCTAATGCCAGATTTCTTATCCTGAGAGTTAAATGGCACTCCTTCCAACTTAATTACTTCAGAGGTAAGGCAGGGAAGGCCGATCAACTAGCTTCTTGGGTTCTGGCGTGTGCAGAGCAACTCTTGGGGTGTGTCCTCCCACAGAAGGACAACAGGCTGTTGCTGGTGAGGGCAAAGCAGCTGGGGGAAGCCCAGCTACAACTATGTTTTGAACCAGGTCGTGCTGCAAAGAAGGCAGGGTGCCAGAATACTGTTTAATCTCTCAGACCCATATTTTCTTCATATCTCAGTAAGATATACTTTTCCTTCATATTACTTATCATAGCTTATAATTATACATTTATTTGTGTGACATTAAATACTATAGATCACCTTTACTAGGCCATAAGCTCCATGTATGTAGAGATTGTGTCTATGTTTTTGTTCACATTGTGTGTGTATCCTAACTCAATAAATATTTGCTGAGACAATGAATAAATTAACGATGGAAAATTATTAACCTCCAAGTATTTTGATAAGAATTAAGAAGTGGTAAATATTTTTGAATAAATGCATGCATAAAAATTGAATGCCTGGTATGCTGCCTAGCTCAGAAATGGATACCTGATAAGTGATTACGAGTTCCAGGTTAAATCGTATATGAATTGTTTAAGAATAAGTATATAAACTAAAAGCCTTTAAAACTCTGATTACTTCTATCATTCGATGACATATCAATGCCATGGAAGCCAAAATGTTTACGTATGTTGCTATTACAGCAGTGTTTATCTAGAAAAGCTAAGGAGAATTTTTAGGGATATTTGGCCTTTGGCAGGTGCAGAAGTTATCTGGATTAGAAATAGAAATGCTTCTTGTATGAAGACATAGGTTGATGTCAAATATTCTATAAATGAATCATCTTATATTTCCAGTTAAACAGCTTGCGACAATGAAATCCCAGATTCCTCTTGCACAGCTTAACAAACAACTGAAAAATATGTGCTTAAATGTAACTTTTGGGCTTCAACTTCTATTCACTAAATCCCATGAACTTAGACTGAAAAATCAATTTGTAGACAGAACCATCACATAAAACACCGAAGCATTCTCTAACTGGTCTAGGAATCTTTCAGTAATGATGATTGCCTAGAAAATTCCAAAGAGGGCTGCCAGCTTAGGGCTGTCAGCTGTTAGCACTCTCAACAGCTGGGGGAATAATTCCTTCAGACCAATAGGGGACCCTGAGTCATTTAAGAAGTGGTAGAATGGCAAGATGGAGGGTGGTTGACTGGTGCCTGGTGGGTAGATGGTGACTGGTGGTGACTGGTGGCTGTTGATTGGAGGGGTCTACTCAGCCACTGAGTCCACTCAGTGCTCACCTAAAAGAAAGTAGAGTAGGTATGATTTGGAAGGTTGTAGATACATGTATCTAGCCTTGAAATAGCTGCCTTCATCTTCACTTGCTTTCTTATGACTATTATCATCGTATCTTTTTCAGAGACTGACCTAGGGTGGGGGACTGACCTAAGTCTACACACCACTTGACCTTCCATTTACTTTCCACCTTTCTCTCACAGTTAGTTTCTTTTGCTGTGGCTTCTTTTTCCTCTTGAGTAATACATGTTCCCAAATGATCTTTTCTCTGATAAATCCTCTTTCTGCACTCCCTACTTCTGGGGAAAAGTGTTACTTATTCAGGGACTCCTAATTTTATCAGAATCCCAGCAGAAGAAGAAATACTCAAATTAGGATAATTATTTATGAAAGAACCTATTATATAGGTTTGGGTGGGGTGTAGGGTATCCTCAAGGAATAGTGCAGGAATATGGGGCTAGTATGAATGGAGCTGTAAGCTCCCAGCCCCGAAGGGACAGGGGAGGCAGAGATTCCCGAAACCCAGAGGGAGAGAGGGGCATAGAGTGAGGAGCAGTGACTTTCTGTGGGGGACACACAGTCTGAGGCAACTTCACAGGAAGGGACCCAAAGGAATAAACACACTCATCTCCCTCTCTTATCTCCCTCCAATCTCCTGCTGGTAGAACCCAAATGGAAGCCAGAGGGCATCATGGTCCGTGTTTACAGTCTTGTGGTGTGTACTATTCAGGCTCCTGGAGCAGATGGCAGGGTGGGAAGGCTGGAGAGCAGATCTGGAGGGTGAAGCAGAAGGTATATGAACGGCGTAACGTCTGTATCTCAAGTTCCAGCCCTAACT
Organism: Elephas maximus indicus; assembly: GCF_024166365.1. Lineage (NCBI taxonomy): Eukaryota > Metazoa > Chordata > Mammalia > Proboscidea > Elephantidae > Elephas > Elephas maximus. The sequence continues at coordinate 164,763,670 of NC_064819.1, forward strand.
ATCTAAAGTTCCCTGAGATCGAAATTCAGGACACGCAAAGTATCTTCCTTCCCAAACTAATCCTACTTGTTTCTGTTAATAGAGTAAATTTTCAGTTACCTTTTTTTTTTTTTTTAGGCTCATAACACCAAAGTATTTTTGGAGATTGACTCATCTCTTCCACTAGACAGTGAACTCATTGAGGGCACAGGCTGTGCTTTACACTCCTTCCACACAGCAGGCAGTGTTTTCAAGTATGTGATATCTTTGATATATTTGCTAAATTTTCCTGACTTAACTGACTCAGGGTTTGTTACTAAGCAGAACTACTGTAACCCTGAAAGTTTTTTTTTTTTTTTTTGTAATTTTTTTTACTTGATTGTTGCAAGGTTGCAAACTGGGCAGCTTCCACAGAAGGTTGCTGTTGTTTTTGTTGGATTCTGTGGAGCAACAAAAACTGGCTACCAGCAGAACAGTATCAGGGATAGCACAAATGGCTCTTGTTCAGTCAAGATGCAGAGAGGAGGTGATAGAAGTCAGCAGGTTCCCACCATCCATTTACTTAATCGTTCAATTCCAGTACACATGTATGGAGCCCTGGTGGTACAGTTGTTAAGAGCTAGGCTGCTAACCAAAAAACTGGCAGTTCAAATCCACTAGCTGCTCCTTGGAAACCCTATGGGGCAGTTCTACTCTCTTCTTTAGGGCTGCTATGAGTCAGAATCGATTCAGTGGAAATGGGTTTGGTTTTTTTTTTTTAGTACATATATATAGCAGTATCAGAATTATTACTGCTACACATGAGAAACAACTCTATGAACTAGAGTACAATGTTTATTTGTGGTTCATTTTGCTTTTAGTCTTACAGGCTTCACTAATTTCCATAGTCACTTGGACCAGCACCTTTCCCCCACCACCTTCAATGAGATTGCTTCAAACATTTGTAATATAGTTAGGTTCTCTTGTCATAGTCTGCATTCTTTCCTGGGATCCTCCAACCTCCTAATGTGTTTCTAAAATTTGCATACGTTAAAGCTCACTGTTTACGTTGTAAAGTCCATGGGTTTTGACAAATGCATAATGTCATGTGTCCTTGTGGGGGCAGGAGTGATAATTTCCAAACTCTTTACATGTCAGAGCTAAAAACGAAAGCCCTACTGTACCACTTTTAATCTGCTATTTATTAATTTTATTGGGTTTGAAAGTCTTATTTCTAAACTTTTTAGAAGTGGTGTAAATTAAGTATAAACAATTCAGTGAGGTGCAAGACATTTTAATGTTTAGACTTTAAGATATCAATTTTTGCTATTTAAGAGCAAGTCAACAATCTTTTACCTCCTGCCTTTTTGCTTTGTTTTGTGTGGCTAAAATTGCTGCATAGAGATGGGTAACCACTTCCCTTCCATGGAAGAACTTCATTTCAACTGATAAATTTGGGCTTTGGGCTATGAGGAAAAATTAATTTTTTGAGAATTAATGATACAAATATTTTGGTTACATTTTATGTTTTGAACTAATACCTCTAAAGTATTTATCACTTAGAATCACCCTGAGCTTATAAAAAATGAATCAGAAGTATCTAGTTGTTTGAGTTATAAGTAGGCTGTTGTGGTTGTGGGCTGCTGGAAGTCAGACAATAGTCCCTAAACATCATTGTGCGTAGGGCACTTACCTGGGTTCTGACCTTTGAATTAGTTCTATTTGTCATTGTGACATCTTGTTTCTCCATCTTTTCTCCTCAGCTGTCATTGTATTTACAGATTTGGATAAAGAGCAAGGCTTCAATAACAAAAGAAATATTTAACAAGCCATTTTTTTTTCTACTAGAGTACATTCACCCATCATCTTCTTTCCATTTTTAGTCCTATGGCACCCAAGTACCTAAACAAAATTCTTTAAAATTTATTTTTATTTTTTTGTGAAATTATACACAACAAAACACATACAACAATTTCTGCATGTACAGATCAATGCCACTGGTTACATTCTTCACATTGTGTCACCATTCATATTATCTATATCTATATTAACTTTTACTCTCTATGCTCCTTAAAGTTCTCATCTGTGTTTTAGAGTTACTGTTGTCAATTTGATCAGATATAGATAATTCTTTAAAAGAGTAAAATTTTCAAGGCCAACATTCTTTATTAATCAAGCTAAACTGTTGTTTTATTTACAGATGACTTTGTGGAATAATTTTGGCTCAAGGTTTAAAGATTATTTCAGGATAATAGATTTGGGGGTTCCCCCAGTTTCAATGGATCTAGTAAGCCTGGTTTCCATAGGAATTTGATTTTTTTTTTTACATTTTTCCTACTTTTGCTCGGGATCCATCTATTGGGTCCTTGATCAAAATGTTCGCCAAACAAAATTCTTAATGTGTCTCTTTTATAATGAAAGAAATAGTCAAATGATGATAATCATGATTAGAACAATAACATCAATCAATGTCAACTCTATGCATGAAAATATACCAGTTTTATGCTCTTGTTCTTTCTGCATTTTAAGAAACATGTGGTCTAAACATACTAAATAATTCCAAAGTAAGCATAAATGGGTCTCTCTTGAACATAGAGGAATCACACAGATTAACAGGGGCTACTTTTCAAGGTTGGAGAGGTGGGTTGGAAATTTAAAGCCGTGCGGGGCACAGAGAGGTACACATAAACATGGCATGAGGAAGGACTGTTGAGTTTTCTTTTATGTGTGAGAGAGACATGATCGGTTCTACCTCTTTCAATTTCAGGGACACCATGATATCCCCACAAGTTAAGAGATTTGTCTATACAAAAGTTGTAGTTCTTCTCTTTAATTCTTACTTTACTACAGTAAGAGTCCTTGTGTTTCTGTCACCGGTCACTGTTTAATCCTTTGTAATCTGACTTTACATCTTGATTATGATCACATTTTCAGAGGGCACAAATGCTTTGGTTATAACAATGGCTTGTTGCTGATTTCCTAAAAAAGACAGAACAATAATGCCCCTGTCCCTTCTACACATTCTCTCTCTCTCTGTCCCCATGTCTATTCCTCTTACGACTTCAGTGAATCTTACAATCTTCTTTGCTGGTCTTTCTTCTTCATGCTATCCATGCCTAACCAGACAGTGAAACCAGAAGAGAGGTCCTTATCGCAGTCCAGACTGGAGATAGCAAGGCCTAAAATCCAAAGGTAGTGGATTAAAGGGAGTAGGTTTTGGCACCTGACTCAGAAATCTCAGCCCTGAGTGATGTGAGGGGCACAAAAGAAGGAGAGGCTAGGGGGCTGATGGTTTCTAGACTCTATGAAGGAAGACCTGTGCTAGTCCTGCTCACCTATGTCTACTTTTACCTAGCAGCTGTCTGGATAAAGACTTTCAGTTTCTGTCTGTGATTACCTCAGCCTGAGGGGCAAGGAAAGGAGGACTATTGTCAAACCGTTTTGTGCTACTGTAATGAACTAGCAATTATACCCAAAACATGGCAACAAGAATGTTTCAATTCCTAGTATTACTAAGCTTTGCCTACCTAGGCAAGATCAGACAGTTGAGACAATAGACTTCTGCTTCTAACAAGCAGATATTAGCAATAAATTATACAAAGAAAAATAAGCACCCCTCTTTGATGTAACAACCTGGAGGATGTAGACCAGCTGGGAGATACTTGGTTCTGAAAAATACAGGGGAGTCCTCTAAGGGTAGAGCCTCAGGCCATGAGGCAATAGTGCACATCCTTCCTGTTTGAGTAATGCTGGAAGACCCAATGGCCCCTTTCACTTTCCCTTGGTTGGGACCTGGGCAAGTTGGGGGCTGGAAAGCAAAATCCTAGAGTAGTCACTAACATTGTGTCCTTGGCCAGCTATGCATTTCCTGAAGAGGGTGTTTGAATCTGGAGCCAGACTGGGGAAAAGGAAAAGGAAAAGGTAAATATGTGTTAGTGTCACTTCTTTCTTTGTCCACTGCACCCAATAGAAAGACCTCCCTCCTCTGTCTATTTTTAAAGTCAGTGTTGAGTGCTCAATTTAATTGGTCTACTTGGGTAAGACGGAGAGTTTGGGATAAGCCATTTCTCCATTTTTTGCTACCTCACAGACATCAAAAACACTGGCATATTGCTGGGTGCTCTTTGACTGTTGAGTGAGCACAAAAATAAAGAAAAAAAAAATCAAATAAGGGAAGATTAGAGTCAAGTTTGAAGCACTTACGGGGCAACTAAAGAGATACATTGACTGTAACAAGTCTCGTACCCTTATCTCATTTGTTTACCTGGAAAAACGACTGAGGAATACCATTCAGTTCAGTAAAAACTTATCAGGTGTCCAGTTGTGTGCACAGCATTGGGCTATGCACAGCCATGGGAGGGACGAAGTGAAACCAGAGTGGTACAGGAGTTGTATGAGACATTAAGATTTCATTCCTGGGAGTGTCATTTACAGTGACAAATTCTATTAAGACAAAATATGTTACATGTGAAATACAACATAAAAAATCTAGATGTTGTTGTTAGGTACCATCGAGTTGGTTCCAACTCATAGCGACCCTATGTACAACAGAACAAAATACTGCCCAGTCCTATGCCATCCTTACAATTGCTGCTATGTTTAAGCCCATTGTTACAGCCACTGTTTCAATCCATCTAGTTGAGGGCCTTCTTCTTTTTACTGACCCTCTGCTTTACAAAGCCTGATGTCCTTCTCCAGGGACTGGTCCCTCCTGATAAAATGTCCAAAGTACATGAGACAAAATCTCACCATCCTCGCTTCTAAGGAGCATTCTGGTTGTATTTCTTCCATGACAGATTTGTTCATTCTTTTGTTCATTGAGTATTCTTTGCCAACACCATAATTCAAAGGCATCAATTCTTCTTTGGTCTTCCTTATTCACTGTCCAACTTTCGCATGCATATGAGGAAATTGAAAATACCATGGCTTGGGTCAGGTGCACCTTAGTCCTCAAAGAGACAACTTTTGTTTTTAACACTTTAAAGAGGTCTTTTGAAGCAGATTTGCCCAATGCAATATGTTGTTTGATTTCTTGACTGCTGCTTCCATGGGCATTGATTGTGGATCCAAGTAAAATGAAATCTTTGACAACTTCAATCTTTTCTCCATTTATCATGATATTGCTTATTGGTCCAAATGTGAGGATTTTTGTTTTCTTTCTGTTGAGGTGTAATCCATACTGAAGGCTATAGTCTTTGCTCTTCATCAGTAAATGCTTCAAGTCCTCTTCACTTTCAGCAAACAATGTTGTGTCATCTGTATATTGCAGGTTGTTAATGAGTCTTTCTCCAATCCTGATGATGCGTTCTTCTTCGTACAGTCCAGCTTCTTGGATTATTTGCTCAGAATACAGATTGAATAAGTATGATGAAAAAGTACAACCCAGTGCACACGTTTCCTGTCTTTAAACCCACGCAGTATCCCCTTGTTCTGTTCAAACAACTGCCTCTTGGTCAATGTACAGGATCCTCATGAGCACAATTAAGTGTTCTGGAATTCCTATTCTTTGCCATGCTATTCATAATTTGTTATGATCCACACAGTCGAATGCCTTTGCATAGCCAATAAAACATAGGTAAACATTTTTTCTGGTATTGTCTGTTTTCAGCCAAGATCCATCCGACATCAACAGTGATAAATCCTCATTCCACATCCTCTTCTGAAAAAGGCTAGATACTTTTTTTTATTAATATTGTCCCATGAACATCAAATTCATTGTAAATACATTACATGAATAATAAAGCAATAAAAGTATTTGTGTGATTATTCTTAACCTTAAAAATGTTGACACCGGACTTAATGAAGTATTTGGAGGACATGCTAAGCTGTGGTATCAAAGGCAGAGGCATAAGAACCTATTGCTGAATTAGAGAGAACTTGGCAGAGGGGTGCATATGATGGAGGAACCATTAGTATTACTGCTTCTCAACCATGGCTGCACATTAGAATCACCTGGGTTGTTTTGAAAAATAGTAGTGCCTGGGCCCACTACTAGAGATCCTGACTTAGCTGGTCCTGGGATGGGAATAAATATCATCATCTATTTTCAGCTCTATCAACTCCACTTTCACACCCAAGAGGAGCTATTGAACTAAGGTGAGAAACTGCTCTTTATTTAAGATTTTTCTTCCTGTCTGTCCTTTCTTAGGACAATAAAAAAGTAACAAAGTATCTCTTTTCCTTATGATGATTTGCACAAAAATCACGATAACACACCCAAGTTGAAGCAAAAGTAGCTGTCTGACTTGTCATTGACACGATTATGAATATAATGGCTCATATCTAAATGTGCCAAAAAAGTGACTAACATCAGCGGAGACTGCCACATGAATGACTGGCTTATCACATAAATATTTTGTCCAAAATACAGTCGCTGCCTTCCATTGTATATCATCAAGGTGGAGAGTTGGAAATCGAAGACTCACAAGTTGGACAGATAACTTGAGGTAGTTTAGAAATCTATGTAAAGATGAGCAATAAAGACAATAGTCTTAACTATGAAATTAATGATTCATAATCACTGTAGATGGACTCCAGGGGTGGCACGATCGATTAGTACTCAACTACTAATCAAAAGGTTGGCAGTTCAAACCCACCCAGAGGCTCCTCAGAAGATAGTCATGGAGATCTGCTTCCTGAAAGCCACAGCTTTGAAAACCCTATGAAGTACACAGGTATATAGGGTTGCCATAAGTTGGAACAGACCTGATGGCAGCTGATTTGGCTTGGTTGTAATTGCTACAAATACATAGCCAATTCTTATCCTTGATAATTTTTCATTAAAACAAAGGTTTAATTTCTCAACATGTTTAGAAGGAAAAGCCACAATTACCCGTGGACATATTCAAGCCCTTTAGAGTACTGAAGATCTCAGGACTCTGGTGCCACCCCCATGTACAATTAAAAATAAAGCTATTATTATTTTTAATTACAATGCAAAACGTACGTGTATGTTGAAATTAAAATAACTTCTTTCTAGAATTTCTGAGAGTAAAACATAGATGGAATTTATCAAAGATGAACTTTTATAATTTTATATTCTTGGTTGCACTGCTTTGTTGATAGCCTCACAATGGGGCTAATCTGCCTATAGGTAGCCCAGCCCTAGGCCTACTTTAATGGTCACCACGGAGGATGGCACATCATTTCTAGCTAATATACTGTGAGCTACTTCTGGGCTGGGACTGTGTCTTGCTTATTTGTGAATGCCTGATAATGCCTCTTAACAATGTTTGTTGACTGAATGTATATACGCAGCACCACTGATTCTGAATATTTGCTTGTAAATTTAAGGTAAATCTCTCCATCTTTCAGCATTCAAAAAGTGCCTTCAGTTTTGTTGACCATTTGAGAACTGTCTTCAGTAAATCGCTTTATTGAGGATATAGTCTTAATGATACCGCTGTGTTCATTGTTCACCGCAGGTTAATTTCTCTTAGGGAATGATGTGTAGGTGTTGGTTGTTGGGAAAAATGGAGGAGGTGGGGTTGATCAGAGGAGAATGTATTTATTAAGATAAATAAACATCAGATTGTATAGGCTCTCAAAACATTCTTTCTGAAAAGGACCTTGCTGGCATTTTTCCTCTATTGGTTTTCAGCTTCTGTACTTTACTTTGTTGAAAATTCTGTTAGCCAAAACCTGTTTCCACCCACTGGAAAAACATTGCCTTTATAATGAGGAAAATTTATTACCAACTGTGCCTTTGAATTTCACGCATGCTGTTCATTTTATGTCCAGCATTAAAATTGGCTTTTAGCTTTTATTTGAATTTGTGCTGCTGTACTATGTAATTTTCTTTTTGAAAAATTATAATTTTGTTTTCCAAGAAAGCCACTGGTGGAAGAGAAGCTGCTTTGCACATATTTTGGTATGAATCTAGGTTTTATAAATAAATTGCAGAGTAAAAATGTACATTATTTGTTCTGATTCCCGATGTATTTAATCGTATCCTCTGTACCTGCAACCTCATGGTGAAGAGCACTGGTTCACAAAAGTATAACAAAGTTTTCACTGGCTGTCAGTAAAAGTTGGCAAGTATGAATAGTATTAATTTTTTTCCTAGAGCTAATTTTATTCAGTTTAAGGGAGCATCCTTCATTCTATGATTTTGGTTAAATATTCTTTATTTCACAGAATGATAGCGATAAAAGGGTGGTAGCTATTTTAAAAAATGTTATTATTTAACAAAATAAAAATTTAGAAACCCTATGGAAGAAGCGTTTTTGTTTTCTAGGCTGTGAAAGCCTGTGGAAACCATGGTAACAACAGTGGCAAAGACGACTCCTGAATCCCAAATAAGCAGTTGCAAAATAAAAACTGACTATTCTCTAAAAGAACTGTTTTGACCAACCTTGGGAAGGCTGATGGCAACTCAGTTCTTCCTCGGGCTAGAAATACTCTCTGAACATGGAGTCAGACCTTTGTGGGCTGGGGGCAGTAGTTAACATATTTCGACATAAGCCCTAGCCCTGGCTAATGGGACTTACAGATCCACCTGGGAGCACATTCCTGATTAATTGATGCTGGGGCATCAGGAAAATGGACTCATTTGTGAAACATTGTGTTCCCTTTTGGGGAAAGATAAGAACTTTCTTGGGGAAAAGTAAACTATTGGTGGTTGAGTGACACAAGAGCAGACAAACCACAATTTTGTAAGCTGGGTCCAATTTCACATGGCCCAGGACCTGGGTTGGGGGAATTCTTCTAAGTGAACTGGTGACCCACTGACTTCAACAGTAAACAGAGGTGTGGCAGCCCTGGCCTCCATCATCCATGGGAGCAGTCTTCTGCTCCCGAATCATTTTTCACCACAATTTAATTCCTCCTGGGAAATGGTAGATGAGTGGTTAAGTAGAAGCACAGGAACATTTCAGTCAATAAGAAATTGTTCAAGATTTTAAGCCTTGTTTTCTGAAAAGGACTTTGTTAGCATTGGTTGCCAATTTATTTTCTTTCTTTGTCTAATTTCGTGGATAGTTCTTTGTGAAAATCCTGTACCCACACAAGGGATAGGTATCCTTCCAAGCACATACCAGGACTGTTACTTTGTCAGGCACTCACAGAAGCCCACTGTCAAATGGGGGCGATGTAGTGAGGAGGGGGTCTGAAGGCAGTTCAACCCCTGCAAAGGAGCTCACCAGTTACCACCTGGTTGGTGCTATGCTGGGGGTGGGGATGGGCAGGGAACAGGAAGCACATGTGCTTACTTTCTTCTCTTTTCAAAATGTTTCCCCTTGTGGACCTACGGATGAAGCATCAGCTGTTCCAATGGCCTGTGGTTGTCCTAGGAGTATTCTCTGAGCTCATTACCCTTTTATAATAAAGATCAATGCACTGAAATAGCAATAGGTCCTCCTCTGTCTTAAGAGGCATTCTCAGTCAGCCAACCATTTGTTCGTGCTTTTCTTGATAAAATGATATCTGGCCGACTATGTTGAGGGACCGAAATCCTGGCCATGAAGGCCTGGTGCTACTCCCTGAAGAGATCTGACTTTGAGCTTTTCTGTACTGTTAAGGAAAATGGATGGTTCGCAGACCTCAACAATCAACAGAGGAGTTGCCAACCTGAATTTCATTCCTCTTGCTTTCCATTGCCAGGAGGAGCTTCTACTACAGGGACACTCCCAGCCTCTCTCCGGCCTTCTCACTTATTCCTCCCTGAGGGAAGGCGGAATGACTTATCTGATTGGTGAGCCTGGGGAAGAAACAGAAATTGTTCCATTCAGACCTTGTGAGCTCTGTCTTGAATCTGAAGGTCTGCATAGAGGGAGTATTAGGATTTGGACCTGCCCGGGACACGGAGCAAGCTTACTTGGCAGGCTTTGCCTTTAAAAGAGAGGTCTCTGGTTGAACCTGTGATAAGGTGTAAAAATACTCTGGAGTTGGAGTTAGGATTCCCATGGACAGCATCGATTTACAGCTTTACTGGAAATAAAGTTTACATTTTGATCTCCATCTGTCTGTCTTTTGGTTCTTATTTCTCAGTTGGTTCCAATTTTTTTCCCGATCTTCCTTGTGAGAACCTGGTGGAGCTTCTGGAGATAAAATCCATGAAAGTGGAGACCTCTACCCCTCCCAGAATACAGCCCCAGAGTTTTTGAATTTTCAAGCTACTCTACGCTCTTAGAAATTCTTTGAAGTTCATGCTGTTATTGGCTCCAGTGGCTTCTACTTCAGATAAGTGATATGTATTCTTTGTATTTGTCTTCTTTCCAGTTTTCAGGATGGTTGCCTGTCCTGTAACTTCAATTCTCTAATGGATCTAAGAAAAGCAATAGGCTTTAATTTTGTTTAGCTTTTTCCTCTTGTTGTGAGAACAGGAGTGATGACTTCTAAGTTCTTTATATGTTGAAGCAGAAACCAGAAGTCTCGCTATATTTGTAAAATGCCTTGCACTATTTTCTGTGTGTTAAAATTTATCATATAACTCATCAATTAAGAAAATTATTGTGGTGAAACATATATAAGAAGACATTTCAACCATTTTTATGTGTACAATTCAGTGACATTAATTACATTTACCATGCGTGCAACAATCATTACTATCCATTTCCAAATTTTTTCATTGCCCTTAACAAAAACTCAGTACTCTCCCAATGAACTTTGGTCTTCATGTATTTTCTTTCTTCATGTACGATGTCCTTGATGCTGTTCCACAACTCGTCTGTCTTTGGTTATTAGTGTTCAATGAGTCAAATCTATTCTTGAGATGGTCTCTAAATTCAGGTGGGATACACTCAAGGTCATACTTTGGCTCTTGTGGACTTGTTCTAATTTTCTTCAGCTTCAACTTGAATTTGCATAGGAACAATTGACGATCTTTCCGCAGTCCACTCCTGGCCTTGTTCTGACTAATGATATTGAGCTTTTCCATCATTTGTTTCCACAGATTTAGTCGATTTGATTCCTGTGTATTCCGTCTAGCGAGGTCTGTGTGTAGTCCCTGTTTACACTGTTGAAAAAAGGCATTTGCAGTGAAGAAGTCGTGGGTCTTGCAAAATTCTATCATGTGATCTCTGGCATCATTTCTGTCACCAAGGCCATGTTTTCCAACTACCGATCCTTCTTTTTTTTCTTTTTTTAATTGTACTTTAGATGAAGGCTTACACAACAAACTAGTTTCTATCAAAGAGTTAGTATACACATTGTTCTATGACACTGGTTAACAACCCCACGACATGTCAACACTCCACTTTCTCAATCCTAGGTTCCCTATTACCAGCTTTCCTGCTCCAACCTCCCTTCCAGTCCCTACCCCAGGGCTGGTGTGCCCCTTTAGTCTTGTTTTGTTTCATAGGCCTGTTCAATCTTTGGCTGAAGTTTGAACTTCAGGAGTGACCTTGTTACTGAGCTGAAAGGGTGTCTGGGGGCCATGCTGTCAGGGTTTCTTCATTCTCTGTCAGTCCAGCAATTCTGGTCCTTCTTTTTGAGTTAGAATTTTGTTCTATGTTTTTCTCCAGCTCTGTCTGGGACCCTCTATTTTGATCCCTGTCAGGGCAGTCAGTGGTGGTAGCCGGGCACCATCTGGGTATACTGGACTCAGTCTGGTGGAGGCCATGGTAGATGTGGTCCATTAGTCCTTTGGACTAATCTTTCCCTTGTATCGTTAATTTTCTTCATTCTTTCTTGCTCCTGAAGGGGTGAGACCAATGGAGTATCCTAGATGGCCACTCACAGGCTTTTAAGACCCCAGATGCTACTCACCAAAGTAGAATGTAGAACATATTCTTTATAAACTATTTTATGCCAATTGAGCTAGATATTCCTGGAGACCATGGTCCCCATAAACCTCAGCCCAGCAATTTGATCCCTCAGGGAGTTTGGGTGTGTCTGTGGAGCTACCATGACCTTGCTTTGTACAAGTTGTGCTGGCTTCCCCAGTATTGTGTACTGTTTTATCCTTCACCAAAGTTTCCACTTGTCTATTGTCTATTAAGTGTTTTCCATCCCCACCCCTTTCATCCCTTGAAACCATCAAAGATTATTTCTTTTTGTATGTAAACCTTTTCATGAGTTTTTACAGTAGTGGTCTCATACAATATTTGTCCTTTTGTGATTGACTTATTTCATGCAGCATAACACCCTCCAGATTCCTCCATGTTATGAGATACTTCACAGATTCACCTTGTTCTTTATTGTTACGTAATATCCCATTGTGTGTATGTACCACAGTTTGTTTATTCATTCATCTGTTGTTGGGCATCTAGATTGTTTCCATCTTTTTGCTATTGTGAACAATGTTGTAATAAGTATGGGTGTACGTATGTCTATTCATGTGGTGCATATGTCCATTCGTGTTACGGCACTTATGTCTCTAAGATATATTCCTAGGAGTGGAATGGCTGGATCATATGGTGTTTCTATTTCCAGCTTTCTGAGGAAGCATCATATCTTTTTCCAAAATGGTTGTAGCATTTTGCATTCCCACCAGCAGTGCATAAGAGTTCCGATCTCCCCCCAGCCTCTCCAACACCTGTTATTTCCTGTTTTATTGATTCTTATCAGTAATGCAGGGATGAGATGGTATCTCACTGTGGTTTTGATTTGCATTTCTCTAATGGCTAGAGATCGTGAGCATTTCCTCATGTGTCTGTTGGCCACTTGAACTTTGATGAAGTGTCTGTTCATTTCCTTTGCCCAATTTTAATTGGATTTTTTGTCTTTTTATTGTAGAGGTGTTGGCTTATCTTGTAGATTTTAGAGTTGAGAAATTTGCCTGGTTTATAATAGCCAATTTTTTTTTCCCAGTCTGTAGGTTCTGTTTTTACTCTTTTGGTGAAGTCTTTTGATGAGCATAAGTATTTAATTTTTAGAAGATTCCAGTTATCTAGCTTATCCTCTGGAGCTTATGTGTTGTTGGTTGTGGTTTGTATCCTGTTAATGCTGTGTATTAGGGCCTCTAGCATTGATCCTATTTTTTCTTCTATGAAATTCATAGTTTTTGGCTTTATATTTAGGTCTTCGATGCATTTTGAGTTAGTTTTTGTATGTGGTGTGAGGTATGGGTCCATTTCATTTTTTTGTGGATGGACATCCTGTTTTGCCAGCACCATTTGTTAAAAAGACTGTGTTTTCCATATTTGATGGACTTTGGACCCTTGTCAAAGATCAGGTGACTGTAGGAAGATGGATTTACATCTGAGTTCTCAATTCTCTTACACTGGTCAATGTATCTGTTGCTGTACTAGTACCAGGCTGTTTTGACTACTGTAGCTGTATAGTAGGTTCTGAGGTCAGGTAGTGTGAGTTCTCCTACTTTACTCTTCCTCTTCAGTAGTGCTTTACTTTTCCAGGGCTTCTTCCCTTTCCATATAAAATTAATGATGAGTTCTTCCAACTCTTTAAAGAATATTGTTGGTATTTGGATCAGTATTGCCTTGTATTTGTAAATCACTTTTTTTTTTTTTTTTTGGGTAGAATTGTCATTTTCACAATGTTGAGCCTACCTATCCGTGAGCATGGTATGTTTTTTTGTTATGTAGATCTCTTTTGGTCTTGCAGTAGTGTTTTGTAGTTTTCTTCGTATAGGTCTTTTACATCCCTGGTTAGATTTACTCCCAAGTATTTTATTTTTTTAGGGGGTATTATAAATGGTATTGTTTTCCTGATTTCCTTTTCATCTTTCTCTTTATTGGTGTATAGGAATCCAACTGATTTTTGTATGTTTATCTTGTATCACGCTACTGTGTTGAATCTTTCTATTAGTTCCCGTAGTTTTCTCTTGGAGTCTTTTGGGTTTCCTATGTATCATATCATCCTCAAATAGGGAGAGTTTAACTTCTTCATTACCACTTTGGATGCCCTTTATTTCTGTTTCTCGTGTTATTGCTCTAGCTAGGACTTCCAACACAATATTAAATAGGAGTGGTGATAAAGGGCATCCTTGTCTTGCTCCTGTTCTCCAGGGGAATGTTTTTGGCCTGTCTTCATTAAAAATGATGTTGACCATTGGTTTTGCATAGATGCCCTTTATTATGTTCAGAAGTTTTCCTTCAATACCTACTTTTCTCAGAGTTTTTATCAGGAATGTGTGTTGGACTTTGTCAAATGCCTTTTCTCTGTCACTTGAGATGATCATGTGACTCTTTTTATTTGTGTGGTGGATTATGTTGATTGATTTTCTGATGCTGAACCATCCTTATGAACCTGGTATGAATCCTACTTGGTCGTGGTGTAGTATATTTTTGATATGCTGCTGAATTCTATTGGCTAGAATTTTGTTGAGAATTTTTGCATCTATATTCATGAGAGATATTGGTCTATAATTTTCTTTTTTTGTGGTGTCTTTGCCTGGTTTTGGTATCAGGGTTATGCTGGCTTCATAGAATAAATTCAGAAGTATTGCTTCCTTTTCTATGTTTGTTCTGAAATAGTTTCAGTAGTACTGGTGTAAGCTCCTCTCTGAATGTTTGGTAGAATTCTCCAGTGAAGCCGTCTGGGCCAGGGCTTTTTTTTTGTTGGTTTTTTTTTTTCTTTTAATTACCTTTTCAATCCCTTCTCTTGTTATGGGTCTGTTCAAATTTTCAATATCAATTTGTGTTAGTTTGGGTAGGTAGTGTGCCTCTAGAAATTTGTCCATTTCCTCCAGGTTTTCAAATTTTTTGGAGTATAGTTTTTTGTAATACTCTGTTATGATCCTTTTTTGTTTCAGTTGCATCTGTTGTAATGTCCCTGATCCTTCTTCTTTGTTTCCAACTTTTGCATTCGAATCACCAGTAATTATCAGTGGATTCTGACTGCATGTTTGATCAATTTCAGACTGCAGAAGGTGGTAAAAATCTTCAATTTCTTCATCTTTGGCCTTAGTGGTTTGTGTATAAATTTGAATTATAGTCATATTAACTGGTCTTCCTTGTAGGTGTATGGATATTATCCTGTCATGACAGGGTTGTACTTCAGGATAGATCTTGAAATGTTCTTTTTGACAATGAATGCAATGCCATTCCTCTTCAAGTTGTCATTCCTGGCATAGTAGACCATATGATTGTCCAATTCAAAATGTTGAATACCAGTCCATTTCAGCTTACTAATGCCTAGGATATTGATGCTTATGTGTTCCATTTCATTTTTGATGATTTCCAGTTTTCCTAGATTCATATTTTGTACATTCTAGGTTCTGATTGTTAATGGATGTTTGCAGCTGTTTCTTCTCATTTTGAGTTGTGCCACATCAGCATATGAAGGTCCTGAAAGCTTGGCTCCATCCACATCATTAAGATTGACTCTACTTTGAGGAGGCAGCTCTCCCTCAGTCATCCTTTGAGTGCCTTCCAACCTGAGGGACTCATCTTCCAGGACTGTATCTGACAGTGTTCCACTGCTATCCATAACGTTTTCACTGGCTAATGCTTTTCAGAAGTAGACCCCAGATCCTTCTTCTTAGCCTGCCTTAGTCTGGAAGCTCAGCTAAAACCTGTCCACCATGGGTGGCCCTGCTGGTATTTGAATATCGGTGACATAGCTTCCAGCCTCATTTGGATACTTTTTATATCTTTTTCTTGCCTAATTGCTCTGGCTAGGACTTCCAGTGCAATATTGAATAGCAATGGTGAGAGTGGTTTTCCCTGTCTTTTTTCTGATCTTGAGGGGAAAGCTTTCAGTCTTTCTTCATTGAGTAAAATGTCAGCGGTGGGTTTTCATAAATACCCTTTATTGTTTTGAGGATTTTTCCCTTCTGTTCCTAGTGTGTTGAGTATTTTCTATAATGACAGGGTGTTGGATTTTGTCAAATGCCTTCTGTGAATTGATTGAAATGATCATATGTTTCTTTTTCTTTGTTCTATTAATGCAGTATATTATATTGATAGATTATCTAAGGTTGCATTCCTGGAATAAATCCCATTTGGTCATGGTATATAATCTCTTTAACATGGTAGATTTGGTCTGCTAGTATTTTTCTGTGAATTTTTGCATCTATATTTATAAGGTACATTGATTTGTACTTTTCTTGTGGTGTCTTTGGTTTTGGTATCAGTATAATGCCTGCCTCTTAGAATAAGTTAGGAAGTCTTCCCTCCTCCTCTATTTTTTGGAAGTGTTTGAGAAGGATTGTCATCAATTCTTCTTTAATTTTTTTTTAAACTGGTCTATTCAACTTTGAGGAGAATGGCTTATTTATCTTTGGATACTAGTGTTTAGAACTGTCCTTGACACAAGGAAGCACTCCAGACATGTTTGTCAAAAGTACTCAGAATACATTTTTTGTTTTTGTTTTTCTGCTATGTTTGGGCAGGTGGATGTCAGAAACATCCAGAACTCAGAGCTCTTTGCACTTCTCTTGGAGAGTTCCGAGAAGGGAAAAATAATGGCCCTTATCAGAAACCATTTATTCTCAGCTGACAACTTTCCCCTAATCAACTAAAATCTCCCATACTTAAAGTTTAAACCTCTTTCCTCTGATTCAATAAAGCCCATTGTGAATATATGTATATGTTTCTCCAACCCCAATACATTCCTCCAGGAGCACGTCTTACTTTTTCTTTGCCATTCTTTTCTGGACTCATTGTAGGTATTATGCTATTTCATATTAGCATTGTTAAAGTGAGACTGAAAAAATAAC
Organism: Elephas maximus indicus; assembly: GCF_024166365.1. Taxonomy (NCBI): domain Eukaryota; kingdom Metazoa; phylum Chordata; class Mammalia; order Proboscidea; family Elephantidae; genus Elephas; species Elephas maximus. The sequence continues at coordinate 164,780,189 of NC_064819.1, forward strand.
AAAAGAAAATAAACAAACAACCAAAAAACCCAATGAGCCTGATCCTCCAGCTCTCTTGTTGGAGCAGTGGCTATGTGTAAAACTGGGTTCAATTGTCCAAGCTTTATGCGGGGTAAGGGGATTACCCAGTCACTCTACTAGAGTGGACAATAATGGATAGCACTTTTTCCCAGAGTACATACTCAAAATGAGTGCATAGGGGACAATGTCTCAGCAGGACGCTAACAGATTCAGCATACTTGCTATGTCATCTTCTTTGCTTTCAGAGAACAATGCCTAATAGTTGAAGCCAGAGGGACTTACTGTTGTAGATCCAAAAGGCACTTCTCCAGTCCTGAGTCACAGTGAAATCAGAATCTTACGCCTGTCAGCCTGCCATCTGTGTACCCCAAAGGCTCACATAGTCTGTCAGAGAATACTTAGTGAGGGTCATTTGCTATAAAAACAAAACAGAACAAAACTTCCCTGAGTGCTGAGTGCATTGCAAAAAAAAAAAAAAAAAAAAAAAAAAAAGATTCTAGTTCATCTTTTCTGTTTATTTTTTAAATTGTGTTTTAGGTGAAAGTTTACAGAGGAATTTTTTTTTTCATTCAACAGTTTATACGCAAATTGTTTTGTGACATTGGTTGCAATTCTTGGTATGTGTCAACACTCTCCCCTTCCACACCCCAATTCCCCATTTCCAACCATCCATTTTTTTCTGTTCCTTCATACCTTCTTGTCATCGCTTTTGGGTAGGTGTTGCCCTTTTGGTCTTGTATACATGATTGAACTAAGAAGTATGTTCCTCAGGTGTGTTATTGTTTGTTTTATAGACTTGTTTAGTCTTTGGCTGAAGGGTGAACTTCAGGAGTGGCTTCAGTTCTGAGTTAAAAGGGTGTCTGGGGGCCATAGTCTCAGGGATTCTTCTAGTCTCTGTCAGACCAGTAAGTCTGGTCTTTTTTTTTGTGACTTTGAATTTGTTTTACGTTTTTCTCCTGTTCTGTCTGGGACCCTCTATTATGATCCTTGTCAGAGTGGTTGCAGGTGGTAGCTGGGCACCATCTAGTTCTTTTGGGCTCAGGCTGGTGGAGGCTGTGGTACTTGTGGTCCATTAGTCCTTTAGACTAATATTTACCTTGTGTCTTTGGTTTTCTTCATTCTCCTTGTACCTGATGGGATGGAATCAGCAGATGTAACTTTGATGGCTGTTGGCAACTTTTAAGTCCCAGAAGCTACTCACCAAAGTTGGATATAGCACATTTTCTTTATGAACCTTATTATGCCAATTGACCTAGATGACCCCTGTGGCCATGGTCCCCAGCCCTCAGCCCCAGTAACTCAATCCCTCAGGGTGTTTGGACGTGTCTATGAAGCTTCTATGACTTTGCCTTGGTCAAGTTTTACTGACTTCTCCAGTATCGTGTACTTTCTGTTCACCAAAGTTACATTTATCTCCTATCTAGTTAATGATTACCACTCCCCAACCCTCTCCTCTCTCTTAACCATCTATTTATTCTTAAGGTCTTAAAATTTTATGCAAAAAGAGAAGCATGGATATATAGATAGCAACTAAAGCAGAGATCACAAACTCAAGTGCCTTCAGATTCGAGACAGGTAACTTAAAAGGCTGAGGCCCAAGAAATAATACTAGCAAGGGGTGGGACTCTGAGGAACTGGTGAGTTTGTGTCCCACCTAAAGGCATTCAAATTCAAATTTTTGGAAAATATCTTATGGGGTCACATACAGCCAACAGTCTGGGAGTTTAGGATTTCCAAACTAAAATGATTCTATAAAATCAGGTATATGATCCTAAGGATTACCTGGGGTTTGGTTAAAAGCAAGATTTCCAGGGCTCTCCCCAAACCTTCTAAGCCAAACTGAGAAGAATGTGTTATTTATTTATTTTACTATTTATTTATCTACTGTTCAGATAATACTAATGTTTGGGAAATTTGGCGACATTCTGAGATATATAGTCTAGTGCTCTATAACCAAGTGCAGAGCTTTCAGACTGGGAAAGGGTAGAGGCTGAACTATGGGTTCACTAGGGATGAGTGTTAAGAGATGGCAGTAAGGCCAGGGAGGCGATCTTGGGTGGACAGATGTGATTGCTCTGTATGGCTTGGAGGCAGTCAAGGAAAGTGATTATGGCTATAATGAGATCCTTCATTTGAGCCAATGGGTTTACTAAGATTTTCACAATCACAGAGACTGCTTTAAGGTGTTTGGAACCAGATGAATGGAACTGCCTTTAAAAATGCATTTTGTCCCTAAAGAAAACATTTGCTTGGATGTTGGAAATGGAGGCTTCTGCTGATAGAACTACTGCTGGTTGAATGTCTCAGTTGTTGTAAGGTCTATTTGACATTTTTCTGGACCAAAGATTCCAGAAGTGAACTAGTTTTTATTTTTCATTTATAAAAGTCATTGGCAATAGATTACTTAATTTGCGAATTTCTGAAGGCAAAATAAAATTTCGACGGTTTTCTCTCTGCCGTATTGAAATGTCATGTATGACAGTAGTGTTAAGACCAAGATTAAAAATTCCCTTACTACAGCTTGGCATATCAAAGCTAGAGCAACTGTCAAGCTGTAGTCACATGTCACTTTGCTGTAGAAAAGGATATCAAGCTCATGACAAATGGGAAAAGGAATTTTAAAAATGTAGTGCAGTAAATAAAATATAAAAAATTCTCTATAGATTTCATAAAGACTATCAATAATACAAATATTGGCTGAACAAGTTTGAAAAGTTCAGTATTTTGATAACAACATAAATAATTATTGGATACTGGAAATAGAATTGGAGATATCTAAACTCTGGTTTATCATTATAAATGACTAATTGATAATATTATTTATAAAAATAATTATGGTCATTAATAATACTGTTTTTGTTAATTAAAAGAGCTATTAATCACTAAATATATGTATGTCAGTTATTCTACTAGCCACTTTGATATTTCTATTTTTCACAGCAACCTTCAGGGAAGGTATTATTATCTCCACAGAAGATGGGATAGTTTTATGTATCAATTGGCTAGGCTATGCTTCCCAGTTATTTTGCCAAATGCAAGTCTAGCTGCTGTTGTGGAGTAAGTTACATGTGATTAAATCATTTGAACTTGGATAGCAAGATTACCTAATGTAATGTAATGTAATTCCTTTACATCTATTGTAATGTAATCAGTCAATCTGTTGGGGTCATACCAGTGTAGGGTGATTCCGAAACCTAATCACTTCTAAGTTATAAAGCGACCAGAAGAGACACAGACACACACACATAGAGCAAGACAGACGACATATGAGGTGGTGTATAAGGAAAGGAATGCCAGGAATCATTGGCAGGCACCAGAAAGTAGGAGCGAGGCTCACAGAAGGAATGAACCAGGGCTGAGACCTTGATTTAAACTTTAGCTTCCAGAACTATGAGGAAATAAAATAAAGCCATCCACTTGTGGTATTCGTGTTACAGCAGCACTAGGAAACTAAGAATTGTAATGCTAGAGTTTGTAGCAAAGTCAGCCTGACTCCAAAACTCATGTTTTTCACCAAATGGCTGCCAAAATCAGCAAGCAATTGCTGACTGCCTACTCTGAGCAGGGCACTATGCCGGGTGCTGAGGTATAAAATAAGATAACCTGGAATATGAACATGAATGATAACAAATTACAACCCAGAGTGACATATAACAGTCATGCCAGCAGTAAAAACAATAAATGCCAAAAAAGTCAGTGGGGGGAGTCATCACTGAGCAGTAAGGACAGGCATAAGTGTCTTGAGTCTGGAGGGAAAGGCAGGGTTTGAACAAATCAAAAGACAAGAGGGCTGAGTGGAGTTGCGGTTTTTGAGGATTAACATGACTTCAGTGGGGAGAGTATATCTTTTCCTTTTGGAGGATATGAGTGGGAAGATGCCTGAGAGAAACTGTTCCTAGAAAACAGCCTCCTTATAACCAGGTTATAGGGTGATAAAAAACCAGGTGTGGAAATGTAAAATTATAAGCTCCATATGCTTTATCTCAGCCTTGTCTGGGAACTGTATCAGAGCAGAAACTGCTATCTTCAGTTAGCAGCTGTAAATGAAGAATAAATGGGGACTGTTGACACAGGTGCTCAGAGAGGACAAGCAGGTCACTAGCCATTACATATTGTTAGATAAGAACAAGGTTAGTGAGTATTTGCATACCTTCCACTAACAAATTTAAGTTTAATCAATATTTATTTGTATCTCGTCATTATAGAGTTATATTTCTAAGTCTCTTTGCTAACCAGCAAATAACTTTCCTGTAATAATGAAAGTTTTTTTTTTTGTTGTTGTTATTAGTTCTTCAAACTGTTGACATATAACCTCTAGACTAGCGTGTTTGTTATAATAAACTATGTTTACTAGAGCATTGCTATATAAAATTGTGCTCACTTAAGGTTGTAAGCTCTGGCTGGTTTTGCCCACTAACTTTGGTATTAATTAATTATGGCATTATTAGCTTTGATGAATTCAACCTGTTTAAAAGGTCTATGAAAATTTTCTTAAAAAGGGCAGACAGCTGAAGGTGTATTTCCTCCTTGAAAATGAGTTTATAAGTAAAATATAGTGTTTCACAGACTAATCCACAACTCAAATTTGTTTTGTCAGAGTAGAATGGAATCCAGAGGCTAAAAAGGGCGAATAAACAGGGAGTGTGATTATCTGGAGGGCACACTCTGAGAGAGAGTGTCCTGCATGTGGTAACGGAGTTCCCCATATCTTTTTCATCCATATGCCTGAGGCAGAACGAACTGAGTCAGGACTTTCGGGTTTTTGTCTTGACTCGCACTTATCAATATGGGACTTTGGAGAACTCTTTTTAATATCTTGAAAAGTCCTATGAAGTTCTAAAATGCTATTCTTCTTTGATTCTTTCATTATATTTTCTTGGGAACTAACCCAAGCAACCTACTGCCATCGAGTCAATTCTGACTCATAGTGACCCCATAGGACAGAGGAGAACGGCCCCATAGGGTTTCCAAGGCTGGAATCTTTATGAAAGCAGGCTTTCTCCTGTGATTCTTGGGACCAGTTAAATATATCTGCAGGGTGGTTGCCTGTGGTTTGAGAGCAGCCCACTGCCATGCAACTAAGTGGAAAGATTCTGGTACCATGCTCTGAGTGATTGCTTTCAAATACATCTGATAGTTCAAAGAAAGGCAGTAACTGGTTCACAAGACTCGGCATAATCTCTGATTCCTTGGGCAGCAGTATTGTCAGTTGCTAGCTATTTTAAACCCAGGTGGGCAAAAAATTGTCTTTGGAAAATGCAGTATTGTCATTTTATCAAACTAACAGATTTTTTTTTTTTTTTACATTATGCTTACCAAACCGAAGGTTTTATGCTCAACTCCAGGCATATTTAACTTTGGTTTCGATAGTTTTAGGGTTCACATGTGTCTTAGAGATAATTTAATACCATATTTCATTTAATGTTCACTTATATTCTACTTTTGCCACACTTATAAGTTAGTGTTCTAAATTGATTCAGAAGAATTAATCTCCAAGCACTCTTGCCTTCCTCTGCCAGCTGGTCCCTTTGCAGGTCCTTTAGAAAATATTGAACTGGTAAAAATAAAGATCTTACTTTGTTAAGTGGTTATCCTATCAACAGAAGATCAAAACAGGGTCTAGTCAATTTTCAAACCAATCAATTGAACCCCCTTAGGTATAAATGGGCAATGTGAGCTATATGATAGCTCTTTGAAAGTTATAAAACAAAGGAATAATTTATTTGGGTAAAGTTTCTTTACTTGTAAAAATGATAGTTTCTTATTGTGATATTTAAGAGGTAGGCTAGGTAATCAGATAGATATTTTTAGATGTGTTGTAAAACTGAAGTTTTGCTCTACTGAAAAACAAAAACAAAAAAACTTCCAAATCATCACAAGTAGAAGAACAAGATTCTTATCGGTAAGCATTCAGCATAGAACTCTTCTCTATTCTCTTTCTTTAGTCAGAGCTATCATACTATGTCATGTGGAACAAAAATTGAAGATCTCAATTGTGTTCTGAGTGATCCTTCTGCGAGTGACTCAGGTGATCTCTATTTTTGAGGAAAAAAGCCACAACAACAACAACAAAATTCTTCTAGTTATAATATTACTTACATAATGGAAAATATGAACAGTTTTGTACTCAGATGCCAAATTTTCCTTGGAGAAAGGATTGGGAAATAATATAATAAAGCCAGGGAAAAGAAAACGTATCTATCCCTGATACCATAAATTTCATAGGAATTCTGTAAATTTGAACCAAACATTTAATTCCTAAATTAATAAAACTTAAAAATAAGTGAGAAAAGATGAGCAATGACGGTAGGGACAGCGCATATTAGTCAGGGTCCCATCAGGAAAATAGAAACCACTCTAGGTTTTTCAAGGAGAAAGGAATTAAGGCAGGGAACTGGTTGAAAAGTCATTAGAAGGATAGACGAACAAAAGGAAAGGACACATTGTTCAGAAATCAGCTAACTGCTGCTACCTCTGCTACCGCCACCGCCACCACAGCTGCTGCTGTTGGAACCCTGGTGCTGGACCCCTGCCGATGCTGTGGAAACTGCCGCCAACATTTCCTCTGCTGCTGCTCTTACTACCACTAGGAGGTAATAGTAGTGAGATGTTCTAGTTGATCTGTCAAAGATCTGTAGGTGCAACACATGAAGAGAGAGGGGTGGAAGTGTGCTCTGTGTTGACCTGGAGAATGATGACTCTGTATTTGTTGTAGATAAGTATCGAAGGAAGTAGAGTAAGTAATGTCTGAGACATAATAAATTTTTACAGAAAGTTCACTAAAGGATGTTGTAGCCCACCTCAAGTGTTTTGAAAATTGATTCTGATGATATAACTAGTGTGTTCTATTTCACCAGCATGGGGCATTTATGTTTCCTTTAGTTTACAAGTTATGAAAATGCAAGTCCTCTCATATCCAAAACCTGACCTTTTCTTGGATTTTCTCTTTTCATACAGTTCAAAGTAAAATTTACTGGTCTGTAAATTAGTTCTTCTTGTTATTCATCTGCCGCTACTGTTAAGGAGAGAAGGAGACCCCAGGTATTCTCATGGCCCCTAATTAAGACCAATCTCCATAGAGCTGGTTTGTGAGCAATCCTGTCTGCTGGACTATTTCATTCTTTATTTTATCCCACCTACTGTCTCTGAAAAACTGGGGTTACGCCACCCATTACTGCCTACACTGTGGTAGAACTGGATCTGATACATTGGCGAGGCATCAGACACAAATGCTGGGGAATTGAATTCTTACTTTCCTACTCTTTTGGAGGTGGCTATTTAAACTGGCTTTTTTTTGACTAAGTAGGTAAGCCAAATAACTACTTGAATATTTTCCTTTTACCAAATTGACCAGGTGTTTGGCAGGACTGAGAGATTAATTAAATAAAAACGGTCACTTCAGCATATAACTTTGTTCTACCCTGTTTCTTTAAAAGTATTTTTTATTGTAACCACTGAGTGACTGAAAATCGGTGTGCTTCATATGACAAGGTAACCACAAGTGTTTAATGTTTTCCTAGAAATTCATCTAAGATAGAGTAACTGGCTTGAAATGCAAATCATTGGCACCCACATTTTCTTTATACCCGTCACTTTCTACCACCTCTTATCAACTCTTCTGAGTCCAACCAGACCTTTTCCTAATATTTAATCCTCCATAATATCTGTGTCTTTCTCCTGCTGTTAACTAGCTCCATAGTTCTGTTGAGAAATTGCATGGCTATCTATGAACACCTAGATCTGTTCCGCATCACTTTTGGTAGTAGAGGGCTAGTATTTTGGGTGTACTATTGTAGAACATAGGAGATATCACATTCTTATGGACCCTAATTAAGGACCTATTTCTCTTGTGCAGTCAATGGGGTTGTTTGCAGCCTTGAGAGTCCATTGCAGTTGAGGAAGTCATAGATCAGATTTGGGTGTGTTTCTCTTTCCTAAGGATACTACAATACAGTCAAATGCTCGCATAACTTAAAAAAATATTCTCGTAGGGACCGTGGGGGTGTCTGTATGATCTGAGGTAACAGTTCAACTGCATTTGGACCAAGACTTAAGATGGAGTTTATCATACTTGATGAGTCTCACAGTCATTCCATGAAGTTTGTAACTTACCATGAGGCTCCATGATCAAATTAATGGTTGTGATGTGATGGGATTTATTGGTGAGGCACACTGTGATAGAAGCAAAGAGGATAGTCCAGAAAAGGGACTCAGGTCTTGGCAGAAAGCTATCGATTAGGGACGGACAGGCACAGGTTAGGATGGGAAATGGGCTTGGCTAATGTCAGAGCTTTAATGGGCAAGTAAGTCATGGTGATCAAGGAGTTTGGATTCCGAGCTGTGCTTTAGGGAAGCAATTGGCACCTTATGTCCAAGCCAAAGAGGCAAGAGGAACATGGTGATGGGTAATATATGTGTGTGTCTTGGTTCTATCTGTGATAGTTTTATAAATTTACATGAATAATTCACAGTGTAGATAGTCCATTTCTAGGTAACTGAGACTTGGCTGTAGAGAGAGGACAATTAAAAAGGCATGCCATGTAGATGGTGTTTTATGCTTTCTGAGTCTGTGCTTTGACCTGGTCTAAATTGTTATCATCAGAAATAAATCACCACTGACATTTCATTCTGTCTGAAATCTTATTCTGTGTTCTTGAAAAATATTTGGTTTGGCAAATAAAAATTGGCAGCTACTATCTGTAGAGAACCTCTCCCTTGAGATGAAGTTGACAGCACCATTTAATATAAATCCAATTCTCCCCACAGGAGAGTTGTGAAGATTAATGAAGTCATCTTTTAAAAAAATTCTTTGATAGCATGTGGTACGAAAGACTTTTTGTCTATCATCTGTCTATTTAATCTATCTATCATCTACCTATCTATCTACCTATCTATCTATCTATCTATCTATCTATCTATCTATCTATCTATCTATCTATCTATCTATCTATCTATCTATCTATCATCTATCTATCTATCTATCTATCTATCTATCTATCTATCTATCTATCTATCTATCTATCTATCATCTATCTATCATCTATCTATCTATCATCTATCTATCATCTGTCTATCATCTATCTATCTATCTATCTATCTATCTATCTATCTATCTATCTATCTATCTATCTATCTATCTATCTATCTATCTATCTATCTATCTATCTATCTATCTATCTATCTATCTATCTATCTATCTATCTATCTATATCTATCTATCATTTATCTATCTCTCTATCATCTATCTATCTCTCTATCTATCATCTATCATCATCTATCTATATCTACCTATCATCTCTCTTATAGAAGAATATCTTTCAAGTGTACTTGACTTTGACCCAGAGTAAGAAATACATTTTGCAATACACTCTAGTGCATGCATGTGCACATGCCAGATACACAAACATACATATGAAACTCTATCATGTTCTATTAAGGGGAAAAAACTGATTTAGAGCCACTAAATTGGTTTCATGCTCTCAAGTTGTGACTTGTAGCTTGAAAACACTACTAGTGCATGTTCTACATAAACAGATACGCGTTTAAAAAATCTCTATGCCAAAATGGTCTATAAAAATAATTGTAAATAGGAAACGAGAGCACAAGACTCAGAAAAGTGTTTAACTAGAGCTGAGTTCTTTTCTTTAGGGACGCTGTGGTGGTGGAGAGGGTCTATAACAAGTTGCCTCTGAGCTCAACCTAATTGAGTACCGTCTCCCCTATGGGGTTTCTGATTGAACCCTCCTTTCTTTATTACTGTGAATGGTACACACATTAACAGGCTAATTCCTATATATGGTTTGATATATGCTTTTTTTTTTTTTACAAAAAATAAGTAGATTATTATTATTTTTTAAAATATGTGTTTGAAAGGATTGGAGTTATTTCACATGCATTTTTGCATCCATATGCACATTCAGATAACTACAAGATAACTCCACATTCAGTTGTGGCCCTGCTTACATTGTCCTACAGGAATCGAGATGACAGTCTTTCTCAGTACCATCTGGGTTTGGACAACCTCATAGAGCATTCAGATATTTGCCCATGTTATGTTGGAATATTTCCCCAAGTCAAATTAGACAACATCTCTACCCAGTTGCTTAGCTTTGTCAAAACAATTGGCCCATTTTGTGGAAATAGCCTGATTTTATACCTTAATGATCACCCCACCACACATTAACTGCTATCCCTGTTTTCCTAAGTTAGGAAGTCTAAAAATCAGAGTACCTTATACTTCACCACATGCTTTTGATAACTTAAATTTCACCTTCATTTTTAAGGAGTACTCTATATTCAAAATCTCACACTGTTTTGTAAGTCTTTCACCAAGAATCTGTACAGAATGGTAACATGCTGTTTTGATTACATCTCAGCTCATCCATTTAAGAAAGCTGAAAAGTTGTTTCAGCAGATTTCCTGCAGGTGTAACTGATTACCTGGGCTCCATTTGTTCAGTAAGATAAATGGAACACTTAGATCTTCTTGAGATTGGGGCTGGAAGGGGAAATTCTGTGATGAATTGCCTAAGAAGCAAAGAGTTCCCCATCCCTGAAAATATTTAATCATAGACTTGGTGACTGCTTGTTAGACACATAGTGGAAAGCATGGCAATGCAGGATTAGGTGGTTTGTAAGGTCTCATACAGTTGATAGATTCTATGAGTCTAGATTATGTGAAAAGATTGACATATTTAGTCTTAGGATATATTGAATTTTCAGTGACGTGCAAGTAGACTGGCACTCATGAAATCTGGCACACAAAGTTCTAAGTCATTACTAGTTAAGTCTGAGTTCAGCATGACAACAGCTTCAGACAAACTTGTGCTGAATATGTTTTTCAGCTTAAGATTTCCGTCACTATTCTTCAGTCTCATTCTTCTCCCTTTTTGTGGGATGTTAAACACTGGATTCATTAAAAAGTCATTAAAATTTAAAGATTGGGTAATCCAGATAGTGCCAGGCATGAAAAATCTTTGAAGAACCTCTAATGATGGTTGTTAACCATTTTGAGGTCACAGATATTTTGAGACCCTAACCAGAAAAATGCACATTGTATTTTATAGGCTCAGCAGATTCACCTCAGATTAAGAATCCTTGAAAAGAAGATGTATCCTCTCGAGAGTTTCACATTCTCGGTTCCTAGGAACTGTCAAAACATAGAAATTAGTCTTCAAGTTATTCTCATGAGGCACTGAATCTTTGTGCAAATTGACAAAAGCAATGAATACCTTCCCCCAACCAACAATAACTATGAATTATGTGAAGAACATTGAAAATCATCCCAGAATTGAAAAGGAATTTATAAGCATAAAAATGATAGAAGAAATTACAAAGAAAAAAGGCCATTGGATTTGACTAAAAATGAATAACAGTTCATCAAATAACATCGTAAATAAGATTAAACAGAAAATGAGAAATTGGGGGAAATTAATTGCAACAAGCATTCGGTATATGTAAATGGCTTTTTCAAACTCTTGAGGGAAACATTAAACATGAATATAAAAACGGCCAAAGTATATGAAAATAGCATTATTGAGTGATTATCATGTGGCAGAAAACACCCTTGTCCTCAATAAACTTAATTCACCGTAAATTAAATACAAATGACCAATTAACATATGAAAAACGCCCAGTTTCACTTAGTAATAAAATAATGCATAAAATTATTTTGCCTTATGTTAGTAGAGGCAAAGAATAATAACATTGAATAGTATTGAAGGAATGAGAAAGATGCATTTCCCTACTGTAGTAGGTTTCACTGGGGCAACTCTTCTGGAAAGCATGCTGGCAATGCGTAGTAAGGGTTTTAAAATGTACGTATCCTTTGTTCTACCTCTTCCTTTTCTAGGAATCTGTTTCAAAAAAAGTAGGAAAAACCTTGGACAAATATTTACTTACAAAAATGTCCATTGAAGTATTAGGTATAATAAAAAAAATTTATTTTATTGAAAAATATATACCACAGTCCAAATTGTGTTAAAATAATACATATGGCTGCAGAAAAAACTAATATAGAAACATTGTTGATTTTGATTTTATTTTTTGCTTTTGTAGTTTTAAAGTTTCTATGTAACTTGTATTGTTTTATGTAACTTGTATTATTTTTACATTGAAACATTACTATAATAAAATATAACCAGTGATTATCACTGGCTGCTGAATTATACATAATTTTTTATTTACTTGTCTGTTTTTCAAATTCTTTACAATAAGCATTTTAATGCCTTTTATAAATACAGAGAAAAAATTATTAAAAACATATCTTGACTGTAACTGTAGGAATATATTAATTTTATTTCCCCAAATGCCCATAATAGATAGAGCTTATTAATATGGAGAAGACACCCGGTAGAGCCAACTGTCTGTAGAAACTGTTATTTAACTTGATAACATTTATCGGATTTTGACTCATGGAAAGAGGAGACAGAACTGAGTATTTCCCACTTGATAGCTAATCTAATTATATAGTTTCAAAAAGGTCACTCTTTGAACTTTCAAATATTCTTAAATTGTACCAGCATTTGTGATGTTTACAAATTGATTCACAGAGGTACAGGTTTTAATTTAAACACTTGCATCGCTTATTAAATCTTTCTCATAGATTTACAGTAAAGCATTTTAAACCACGTTTATTTTTTAATCTCTCTCTTTTTTTTTTTTACATTAAACCTTGAGGAGAGCAAATCAGTTGTCTTTTAGAAAACCATAGCAAAAAGCTACATAAAAGTCAAGCATCTGTAGGGATCTTAATACACAAGCGATACACCAGTGCTTTATTACTACATTCAACTTAAAAACTGAAAAGAGAGGTTTAAAGAGATTTGTAAGGTGTCTTAATCTCAAAAACCTTTTCAAAGTTTATATGAGAAATCTTCCTATTTGTTAACATCTAGCTATACTTCCTTCCACACCCACATATAATTATGAATAGGATATAAATATGAACATAAATATAAATACCACACACACACCTACACACGTGTACACATGCAAACGCACACCACCAACTACATCCCCTGGAGTATGATTTGTCTCCCTTACCTTTCTCATTCATTCCATCATCTATTCATTCCACCAATTAAATGTTTCCTGAATACCTGTTATGTGATAAATACTTAGGCACCATAGATACCAAGATTGGTCAGATATATTCTGGGTTTGAGGAAGTTACAATGAAGTGAGTAAGAAGTATCATTGTTGTTGTTAGTTGCTAGTTACCATGGAGTCATTTCTGACTCATGGGGACCCCATGAGTGCAGAGTAGAACTGCACTTCCCAGGGTTTTCAAGGCTGTGACCTTTTGGAAGCAGATCACCAGGTCTGTCTTCTGAGGGCCTCTAGGTTGGCTTGAACTGGCAACCTCCTGGCTAGTAGTCAAGCGCTTAACCATTTATGCCACCCAGGGACTCCTAAGACAAATATACAAATGATACTACTGGTTGTGCTATAACAGAAAGAGCTACAAAGTACTATGTAAGTACTAACAATGGGATGACTAACCTGCCTTGATCGGTGGCTGGGAAGGGTAGGAAATAACATTTAAAATTGGTCTAATGAGTAGGATTTTCATAGTGGAGGGGAAAAGGGAATTCCAGGGAGCAGGAATTGCACATAAAAAAAAAAAATCAATTTATGAATGTATACCCATGTTTAACAGGGACAAAACTGTAGGGTGAGTAAACCAAAACCAAACCAAACCCGTTGCCATCAAGTCAATTCCAACTCATAGAGACCCTTTAGGGCAGAGTAGAGCTGCTCCATAGAGTTTCCAAGGAAAGCCTGGTGGATTACAACTGCTGACCTTTTGGTTAGCAGTTGTACCACTTAACCACTACACCACCAGGGCTTCTGTAGGGTAAGTAGAGAGGAATAATTGCAGAGGTTCAATTGTGAAGGACTTTGTACATTGGGCCGTATTTATGTCTCAGTTCTAGTAGTCTGGGACATGACCATTATCAAGCTCCTAAAGTCGAAATCCACTTGATGGTAATTGGTTTGGTTTTTTGGTTTTTGGAAGCGTCATTATTTCAAGGTCAAGGGCCATATTGTTATTAGTCTGATCCAAGAATGGTAGGCCTCTTCTGTGCAGAGGCTTCCTCTCATCCTGGTGAAGAAGTGCTTTGCTGAAACACATGGTCTCTTCAGGTGTACCTCTTTAGAATCAAGCGGTAAACAATGCCTAGCGTCAGCTATCACAGGACTTTCTCATTTGCAATGACCCAGGAAGACCAAACTCTGTTAATAAGCAGCGAATACCTACTCAGGCTGGTAACTGGGTCAAAATGTTAATTACTCTTCAATAGCCATTTTTTTTCTGTCTTCATGTGCTCTTTCACCTTCTCAGAGACTCTAATTGAGTTTGAATTTTCCTTTCTGCTGAGACTACTGTCGTGTTAAAAATAAGTTAGCCCTTTGCCTGTCTCCCTGACACCTGTGATCTCAGGCATCATCAACTTCTCTCCCTTTCCAAGTTAATTATATTCAGTGTGAGCTGAATTTTCAAATCCATCTGTTTTCCCCATCTCTGTAGGCAGTTTATTTATATCTATTCTTTGAAATAGAAAAGGGATCAAACAACAGTTTCTTCATACTTTCAACATTTTGAAATCTAAACAATAACCATTTCTTTCAGGATAAAATTTTTGGAAGAGAACTTCATTTCACAACTGCTCTGAGCCTAAGCACTGACAATGAAGAGCCCAATACAGCCAAGGTATGTCTCCTCTGTTATTCTCTCCTATAGGCACATATCATGATATATAATTACACACTAATTTATGTGTTAGCATGTTTAATGATAACTGGACTCTGTAAAGGCAGGAAGATATTTTGTTAACCAATCTATACCTAAAACTTAGTATATTACCTGGAGTATGGTAGGTACCCAATAAATAATTGTAGAATAAAGGAAGGAAGGAATGAATCAAGATTCATCGTAGCTGAAATGATTTATACCTTAGAGTTGCACAACATTTTTACCACCAAGGGACCATTTTGTTAATTTTTATTTTCATGGATGCTGTTTCAGTTAGCTATTGTTGTGTAACAAATTACCCCACAACTTATGACTTAAAACAACAATTTGTTATTTCTCACGATTCTGTGGATTGGCTAGATGGTTCCTCTGGTGATTTTACCTGGGCCACTAATATGGCTGCTTTCAGCTGGATGGTCAGCTGGGCTGTAAGGCCCAAAATGGTCTCACTCACATGTTTGGCAGTTGGTGCTGGCACCATTTGGAGCTGCTCAATGTGGCCTCTCAGCCTCTTGTAGGCTAGGTGGCTTGCTTACATGATGTCTTAGGGCAGAGCTACAAGGCCTCTGGAGGGCCAGGGTTTGGAACTCATACAATGTCACTTCTGCCACAATGACCATAAACTTAGTGGTTTAAAACAACAACAATTTATTCTGGAAGCTCTAGAGGAGATTCTGTTTCCTTGCTGTATCTAGCTTCTGGAGCCTGCCTGCATTCTTCACATCACTCCAACAACCTCTTGCTTCTCTTGTCACAGCTCCTACTTTTATCAAATGCCCTTCTGCTTCCCTCTTATAAGGACATTGTGATTACATTGGGCTCACCCAGATAATCCAGGATAATCTCCCCATCACAAGAGCTCTGCAAAATCTCTTTGGCTATGTAAGGTAACATGCACAGGTTCTGTGGATTAAGAGGTGGATAGCTTTGGGGGCCATCATTCAGTCTACCACAAATGCTACACCTGCAGGGGTGAAGCCACAAAGCAGTCATAACTGCAATGCTGTGCCTAGCCTCAGGTGGGGGAGGGGCTCCCTGCAGAATGAACTAATTCTTGGCACAAAGAGATATCAACAAAAAATTGGGGGCAGTGAAAGCAAATATTATTAATTTGTCTATTTTGCTTTGGTCTGATTCCACAGAACTCTGTGAAGTGGATGAAAAATTAATCTTTGCCATCCTTACCAAAAGTCCAGGTAAATTATGGGGAGTCAGTTTTTTTTTTTTTTTTTTAAACTTTACAATTTTTAAAGCACAATTATCCAATCTTTATTTAATCATTAAACTTTCAGGAATTTGTTATAACCATTGTCAAGAGTAATTTTCTTATCATATTTTGTCCACTGTCTCACAAAGGAGGAATTATGGTTCGGGGAAAGAACTCAGGACTAGCTTCTAAGTATTCAATAGGTGTGGATTTCAATACACATGGCACTGTTTGATAAAAATAATTTGATCTATCTGGAGTTCATCTGTAACACCTGATTATCTCTAAAGTATCTTTCTGATCCAAAGTGCCATGACTCTAACCCATGAGAAGCAGGAATTTCTGTGACTTCAAGAGTAATACAAGTGCCTACATTTTTGAGAATACTGTATGGTAATGAGTGCCTTCATACTATTGGCTATATTTAGGACACACTTCACTAATTCTGAAATCTTTATTCTTCATGCAGGAGAAACTATTTCTGTTAAGGAAATCTGAAATCCTTTGTATAAGAAAGCCTTAAAAGTAGAAGCTACCAGGAAGTAAATTATACAAGCAATTTTCACTCATTAATTTATATTAATCACTGATCAAAGTTTAAATGAGGCACCTAAAATTGAATAAGCACACAGGAAGGATACAATTATGATTTTATGTAATAACTAGCACCTGCATGTTAATTAGATATGTGAAACTGATCATTATTAACTTCACTTGAAAGTTAAACGTGTATACACAAACCCTAAACTCATTGCCATTGAGTTGATTCCGATTCATAGGGACACTATAGGACAGAGTAGAACTGCCCATAGGGTTTCCAAGGAGCAGCTGGTGGATTCGATCTGCTGACTTTTAGTTAGCAGCTGAGCTCTTAACCACTGTGCCACCAGGGCTCCATGTATGCACAGTATGGACAAAAATGCAAAACAGCATTTCTGTCAAACAACCTCTGCATATAAATGTGTTTATGCATAGAAAAGCTATATAAAGGAACAAAAATGAATTAGTCACCCTTTTTATTTTGTACCTGTATTAAATGCTAAAACTTTAAAATTCTTAATTAATATAAATTAATTGATTGACTAGTTTCCATATTGGAATATTTGAGGCCCATTGGAAACACTGTCAGAAAAATGTTGGTTTAAAATAATATTTAAAATATTTAAATAATATTTTTTGTAATAGAAAACAGAAGCAATTACTCTTTAATTATCAAATTATAACATCTGTTTATGACCCTTCATGTGGGATCTTCAGATGTCAGGGTTATTGCCTGAATGAACCCTGACTGTTGCACCTTAGAGATATGAGAATCAAGGCCCCTGGAATTGTAGCCATGGTACAGCTTTTGATGGTAGCTGTAAAGGATCATTCATCTTCTGTGAGTAGTTCCCAAGGCTCAGCCACAGAACTAAAGTGTCTCAGATGTGACCTGTCTGAGGTTGTAGTTCTTACGTTGTTTATACGCCCATTCATCCAGATATGCATTTAGATATTATCTTCTGCCAAAACAGTGTCTAAAAGATCTAGAACCCAATAATTGGGTTAAAAGTCATTCCTTTGGTTGTAAAATTTGACTCAAATATAATTGAGATACAAAAAAGGCAGAATAAGCCATTCAAAAGGCCGATCTTTGTGACTATTTTTCTAAAAAGGGCTGATTAAAAATCAGGTTCAGATGTCCGTGGAACAAGCAATTTTCTGTACCTAGATGAAGGAGGTGGATTTAGAGATTTCATCCACAAACAAAATAACAGTATATGACTTTGTGGAGAATATAGGTTTTTAAAAGCAGTTTTTTCTTTCCTTAAACTATATCAAAGTGCATGTTTCATACAAGCTAAAGAGGAAAAGATGGACAGAATGAATACCTTGAATTTGAGGGCTATTTACTTTTCATGCACTTGAACAAATAGAGTCTGTAACTTAAACAAAATGTGTCTAAGTGTATGTACAGCATCCCGAAGCGAAGAACACTATTATTAAAATGCAGACACTGCTTTCTACAGTTAGCAGGAATAAGAACAAAGCTAAATCCAAAAGAATATGCTTAAACCATCTACTCATTTCTTTCAGACTTTAGTTCATTTCTTGTAGGGTTGCAGGAGAAAGCAAAAGACACTAAGTTACTGGCCGTCTCCAGGATGTTAGGTACAGAACAGACTGACATCGTGGAGCATGGAAAAAGACAAAACCAGGCAGATCTGGATTTCATCCCAGCTCTTCTGCAGCTGTGCAGCTTTAAGCCTATCACTTAACCTTTTCGTGCCTTAGCAAACCAAAGTGACAATGCTTACCTCACAGCTTGCGATGCATAAACTACACATTGCATGTGTACGGCAGATTGTGACTGTGAGCTAAAAGGTGGGGCTTGGTTATTGAATTATTAGATTGGCCCATATGAAATTGCCATTTTTGTGGGTCAAAAATAGCTGAACATCAGACCTCATTGTAAGATGGTCTCCCTGGAACCTGGAGGGCACTGTTAAAATGAGGCCACAGTGTGGGCACAAACATCAGGAGTTGTAGGTTCCTTGGTGAGTTTTCAGTAGATGGTCACAGATGGGCATTTTAATCACGGTAGTCTATAACATGCTCTAATAACATATATCACAACAGAGCTCAGGTATCTTAGACTATTCCACTCCCTATCCCCTATACAGATCAACATTTTAAATTTTACTGAAGTTAGCACATTAAACTCATTGCGTTTGGATGGTTGGTTACAATTCTGTTCCATGATGCTAAGGGTCACAAGTGTACAAGAGTAATGGGCACACACATACCATCTCACTTGCCTTTCTAATTATGCCAATAACAAAGACAAGCCTATCTAGACTCTCAGTGATCTACTTGTTCTCCTAAGAGCTTGATTTCAGGGTGTTTTCCATATTGTTGATTTTCCTCTCAGTCAACTTCCTTTGAATTTGAGGTACACATTTTTGGAAATTTCCACTCAACAGGATGTAGAGGAAAGGGTTAATGCTGCTACAGGTATAGCTAAGACAGATGGCGAGGTAATAGCCCACATAGAAGGCCAGTGTGGGCTGCTCTATCTGTAAGTTCAACAGTTGTATCACGTGGTAGGGAGCAGAACTTAGAATAAATACTGCCACCAGCACCAACACCATCTTTGTCAGCTTCATCACTCTCTGCCTTGGAACACTGGGATTGTAACTGCAAAGGAAACATTAGAATAGACATGAACATAAGCAACAGTAGAAATGATGGGGCAATGATTTCCTAGAACTTTGGGACAGTTCATAATGGCTTTGTAGTGACATATGAAGGTCATTTTTGTTTCTACTAATTCAGAGCATTGTGAAGGTTCTTTTTCATTCCTGCTAAAAATTTCCCAAAGCTGGAACATTTTGAGAAATAAAAAAAAGAACAGAGTATAGAATTACTACCCCATGTATAAAATAAACAAACATGAGTCTATACTGACAAAAGCAAATGATTGAATAAAATGGAGAGGAGACAAATCTTCTTTACTGAAGAATCCCAAATAATATATGTAGTTACTCCCATGAGTTGGAATCAACTCAATGGCAACCAACAACACTCCCATCTTTAGGAGGTAGAGTTTAATTCCTGCCTCCCTGCTCCCTCCTTGAAAGTGGGCTAGACTTAGTGACTCACTTCCAAATAATAGAGAGATAATAACATTATAGTGGAGAAACCTGGCAATACCTTAACCACATGATCAAGGTTAACATCATCAGTGATGCCATGTGGCTATCACGTACTCCCTAACATGACATGATGAGAAGAGCTGATTTTTTCTATACCCAGATGGGGGGACATTCTACAGGATATGTGGACAGTACTCTTGAAGGCTGTCAAGGGTATGGAAAACAAGGAAAGACTGAGAAACTGTCACAGACAAGAGGAGATTGGGAAGAACTGACAACTGAATGCAACATGGGGCCATGAATTGGGTCCTGGAACGGAAAGAGAATTTTAATAGAAAAACTAATAAATCCGAATGAAGTCTAGAGTTTAGTTAACAGTAATGTACCAATGTCAGTTTCTTTATTTGGACAAACATGCCACTGTTATATGTTAACAATGAGGAAACTGAGTGCGGAATTGTATTGCCATGAGTTCCCTCGTGGGGCCTTTTGCCCTTGGTTCTTTGCGAAATGGCTTAGAGGATTTCCCAAGGTTTTTTTTTGCTTCTACACTTAAGGGTTTGTTACTTTGGTTTGGTTTGGTGCCTGGTAATTGACAGTGCCTGAGTTGATTAACATTTCCTAGGTAATCAAGGATTGGTTGGGCTCCAATTCAGCTAGGGAGGTCCCACCTTGAAGTTAATGACATATTCCCTATAGGAGGGAGTGAAACATAGAGGTTTTAGGGCTTTCTGCCTGAGAGCTGAGAGGGTGTCATGTCCATCAGGACACAGAAGCCCTGTACCAGAAACCCTCCCAGACCTGAGTAAAAGAGCTGGTAACATGCTTAGAGCTGTGGATGGCAGCAATGATGCAGTAGAGACAACGAGTGGGTCCAAAGAGTGGAGCAGAGCTGAGATGAAGAGCTGCATCAGCAGGGGGCATGTCGGCCCTAAGAGTTGTATTGGCAGGGTGCATATCTGCTCCAGAGAAACTTCATGGAGCGTTTGAGAGTGAACATCTGTTCTCAGGAGGGTAAGTGTGTTCCTTTGAGATGCTGAGGGCAGTTCCACTCTGTTCTGTAGGGTTGCTATGAGTCAGAAGCAAACCATCGGCAATGGATTATTGCAGGTATGATGATTCCAGGAGTTTTGTGTGCATTGCAATGAATGATTGAACACAGTAGAGAGAGTGCTATGGGATGGCTGGTATCAAAAATAATGGGGAAGTTGAAAAGTGGAAGTATATTTGACCTCTACCTCATAGGAACCAGCTTTTGGTCAAACTTATCCCTCATGAAGTTAGTTATAAAGTTATCCCTGGAGTTATCACCTTAGGAGTATATGGGGACTCTCTGTACTGTCTTTGTAACTTTTCCGTACATTTAAAATTATTCCAAAAAAAATTATTAAAAAGTTTCCAAATTTTGTCATGTTATGTCATAGTCAGACATTTAACAGAAATCTCCCTGGGGACATGGTTGATGCAGATGAACAATTCTTGGGCAAACCAAAAAAAAAAAAAAAAAAAAATTCGTGGGAGTAATATGAAAAAAGGCAGCGTGGCTAAAAATCACTTGAAAACAATGATTTATCTGCAGTTTATCAGAGTAGACACCATTCCTCTAACTTCTTGTATTTTGAGGCATATCTGAATTGTGCAAGCTTTGTTTCATAAAATGCTTTCAGCATTTCTGGGAAAAATCTTAGGAACAAAATGACCTGATTTGGACAACTGTTTTAAAAGGACCAAAACATCCTCTTCAACTTTTGATATCCTAGTGTTCTGTATGATTCCATTTCAATCTGCTTACCAATTCAAGTCCTTGGAAGTATTTAGAAGCTAATTTTTTTTTTCCTATGACTTCTTCCCTTTCCCAGTCTAAATGGACTACCCTTTAATAGCGTAAGATTATCAAAGAATTTCAAGAAGCTAGGTGGGAAAAAGACTGTGAGCCCACAGACCACGTCAACTTTTGGTATCAGGATTTTGACTACTGGTGGTTATATTGTTCACATCTTTTTTTTTTTAAAATCTTCAGATTTAAAAGCTTAAGATTTGAATATAGTGTGCAGAGAAAACCCAGAAACCTGCCTTTCCAAAAGAAATACAAAAATCTATTTGAAAGACAAGTTTTAGTGGTGGCTCTGACCCAACATGTTAGATAATTACTGACTGACTTATTTAAACAACTTGGTAAGTAAAATTTCAAAGTGAAATAATTTAGATTTATTCAAGCAGTTTTAGAGACAAGTATCTTTAAAGGTCTTTCCCAAGTTTATTTTCTCTAGGTAAGTCTTTGGTTTCATTTACCTCTAAATATTTAAAATTAATCAGATCCTTCTCCTGTAAATTAAAAAAAAAAATAAAACATAAAACTTAAAGGTTGCACATAACATCTAAGATAGTTACATATGTACACAACTCTGCAAAAAATGTAACAAAAACATTTAAATGACATTTGTTGATGACAAATATTAAATTCTTTAAATAGAGTCTTGAGTTTTGTTCACATTTTAATGAAACCATTACATTAGTGATTTCAACATTTATCACTGAGAGATCATCAGAAAGCTGCTTCAAAACATGTCTTATTTTCAGAAAATGACACACACATATATATATAGAAATACTCATATGTTCAAGTGTAGCATGTTTCAAGTGATTATCACTTAAGTTGCCATTGTAGATGTCTTAGTTTATCTTTATTTTTCTTCTGCCAACTAAAGTAGGGAGCAACATTAGTAAAATGGTGGAGTAGAGACCTCTAGGGGAGCGCCTCCCCAGAAACATCAAAAAGTTGGCAAAGCTCTCAGAAACAATCTTATAAGAACTCTGGAAGATAGTCAAAAGTTTCCATAAACTAAGTAAACATATGACAGAAAAAAGGTCACTGAAACAGGACAGAAGATCTTTGTGGTGTTTTAACTTACCTAAGCCCCGCCCTTCTCCCCAGCATTGCAGTAGTTTTGAAAATGGTGGCCAATGTTCCTGGTGTTGGAGGGAGCAAAGTGGGCCTTGTTTCCAAGACATTGTGTTTGTCTGTTTTGACCTGACTGAGGTTTACCCAGATGACTGTCACAAGGAAATTCTCTTTGTTTCATCTACTTGGAACTCTACCAGGATGGAGTAGTATATGGCTATGTGGTCCTTGAAAACAATGAAAGTTAAATGAAGAAGCTATTGCCATCTGGGGCCAAAAATAACACCTTGGCAAACAGTTTACCAACTGGGGCAAAAAGTAACAGAGCAAATAATAGGTATACTGAAATCTCATGAGGAAAAGCCAAGGAGTGGGATTTTTTTGAGGGTAACACAGGCTTTGAAAAGTTGCTGTGTATGCTGGAACCAAGAACACCACATACATGCTCAGGACAGCATGCATGCTCAGAAAAGACTTTAGAAGACCCTAAGTTAGTACCTCTGGCTGTTCTTTAGGCTCAAGTCAAGCAGGAAGTGAAAGGTAAAGCAGAGTTGTAAATGGCCTGGCTAAGCATTGAAGGAGTGCCCTCAGCTCAGAGCCTAGAGAATATTTCTTCTTTTCTGAAAAGCCCTAGAGAATATTTCTTCTTTCCTTTCTTTAATATCATAATATTCAAAATGTCTAGTTTTCAAGAAAAATTTATGATGCATGCAAAAAAAGAAAGACCCAAGAACGTAAGAATGATTCATTAACAGAAAGAAAAAAAAAAAAAAAAAGAACATAAACTTTCCCTAAGGAAGAACAGACATTGGAATTACTACACAAAGGCAAAGACTTTATGTAAACTATCATATATACTCAAAGAGCTAAAGGAACCATGGACAAAGAACTAAAGAAAACCAGAAGAATGATGTCTTAACAAGTAAACAGTAACCATAAAGAGATAGAAATTATAAAAAGGAACCAAATAGAAATTTTACAGCTGAAAAAGTACAATGGAAGTGAAAAATTCACTAGAGGAGTTCAATAGCAGATATGAGCAGACAGAAGAAAGAACGAACAAACCTGTAGATCAAATGAAATAACTCAGTCTGAGGAACAGAAAGCAAAAACAATAAAGAAAAATGAACAGTCTAGGAAACTTGGGGAATATCAACAAGCACACCAACATACACATAATGGAAGTCCCAGAAACAGAGGATAGAGAGAAATGGGCAGAGGGAATATTTGAAGAAATAATGGTCAAAAAATTCTCAATGAATCTACGCATCCAAGAAGCTCAAGAAACTCCAACTAGGATAAACTCAAAGAGATCAACACAGAAACACATTATAAACACAAATATAAAGTAAAATAAGGCAAGCTCTTACCATCCGGCATTCTTATTTTGTTGATACATCTCCCAAGTATAGCATAAAATTAAACTATAGCACACCAAAATCAAAGGTAAAGGGAAAAAGAAAGTTGTTATTGTCAAATAAAATGTATACCTGTAAAATGAAAAAGAGAGAGAAAGAAGACATTGCTGTTAAATTCACTATGCTAGGAATTAGCTCTTATAATTTATGAGGCATAACTCTGATTTTTCAGGGCCCAGGGTAAAATTCCTTGGTGGGAAACTTAAGGATCTCTGGATGCTTTCACATGGGGAAGAAGTCAAACTCTTCATTGTTCACTGAAGAGCTTGTCTCTTCTTCAGCCAAGCCCAACTCTACTGAGTGCAGAACAGGTAAGTCTACTTATTGTTATCTTTATTATTATCATTATTAACAACAATAGACAACAGCGTAACATTTATTATGTAGCAGGCACTGTTCCCACCACCCATCTGTCAGGTTGTCTTACTGTGGTGGCTTGTATATTGCTGTGAAGCTGGAAACTATGCCACCAGTATTTCAAATACCCGCAGGGTCACCCATGGTGGACAGGTTTCAGTGGAGCTTTCAGACCGAGACAGACTAAGAAGAAAGATCAGGCAATCTATTTCTGAAAATTAGTGTATCACAAGAGAACGTTGACTAACTTGTTTTGGATATGTCATCAGGAGGGATCAATCCCTAGAGGAGTACATTGTGTTTGGTGAAGTAGAGGACCGATGAAGGCATGGGAGACCCTTGCTGATGCGCATGGGCACAGTAGCTGCAACATGCTGGTAATTGTGAGGATGACTCAGGACTGAGCAATGATTTGTTCTGTTGCACATATATATGATTGGAATACATAAGGCCATGTGTACATGAGTTGGAGTCAACTCGATGGAAGCTGACATCAACAACAATAACAGGCACGGTTCTAAGTGCTTTATGTATGTTAACCCACTGAATTTATGTGAATGAGCCTGATGTCATTAGTATCCTCATGTTAGAGAAGAAACTGAGGCACAAAGGTGTTAAGTGGCTTTCCCAAAGTTACCCAGCTAGTAAGTGGCAGAGGTGGGGTTTGAACATAGACAGGCAGCTGGGCTTCAGAGCCCATTTTGTACCATGGCACCATATGGCCTCTCAATGGGTTCGAGGGAGGGTGTGTTATAAAATCTGTTTTTGGTGCTCCTCCGGAGGTAATTTCAGATGCGTTAACTCCAGTCCCGCACAGATACCATCTGTCCTCTTTGCTGGCAAAACTCTGGCCTGTGGAAAAGAAGGTGGGCCCAGATTGGGTGGATGTGACAGGGAGAATACCTGGGACCAGAGTGCAGCATGGTAGTTCCAGTCTCAGATCATCTTAAGGGCTTAATTCTAGGAGGAATAACAGAGGCTGCCACCTCAGAGTATCCTTTATGATAACCAACCAAAAATAGCAGAAGCAGCTGTAGATTCAGAACTTTTTTTTTTTTTTAATTTTCTTTTTTAAAGATCATATAGTGTATAGTGAACCTCAGGTTGTCCAGTTAGGCAGGCTGGGGCTCATATAAGCCATGAGCAATTAAATATCACTTCACCACTTGGTTCCTGTCAGTTGGCTGTTGGTTTTTGTCTGGGAGTGCAGCCAATGCTGGTGGGAGAAACAGCGAATGACCAATCCCATCATTACTGCACTCACATGAAGCTTTCTTTCCTGGATCTGTGGCTTTACTGGGCCTGTACCTCCTCTACGTCATGAAGAAATGACCCACCCATTTGACAAATGATGGAGCGGGGAAAGAAATCTTCCAGGCTGACTTGAGATAAGGTAAGCACCTAGCACAGCACCTGGCCCTTAAAAACCCAAAAGCCCATTGCCGTCGAGTTGATCCTGACGCATAGCGACCCTGCAGAACACAGAAGAACTGCCTCATAGGGTTTCTAAGGCTGTAATATTTATGGAAGTTGATTGTTACACCTTTCTTAGTAAACCAAAAAAAACCAAACCTGTTGCTGTCAAGCTGACTCTGACTCATGGTAAGCCCATGTATTACAGAGTAGAAGTGCTCCATGGGGTTTTCCTGGCTATAATCTTTATGAAAGCAGAGAGCCAGGCTTTTCTCATGTGGCCCTACTGGGTGGGTTCAAACTGCCAACCTTTAGGTTAGTAGTTGAGCACAAACCGTTTGCACCATCCATGGACCTAGCCCTCAGTAAGTGCTCAAAATTTCTTAGTCATGGGCTTCCAATACTACATTCAAAAATTTCAAGTAGGAAAATTTTGACTTAATTTTCCTTTTCAACTTGAAACGTAAGAACTGAAATGGCTGTGTGGGGCGCATATTGATAAGGTTTGCATCTTTGTAACTTTTAGGTCCTCTTGGAAAATTCCGACTTTGCTTGATTGCTGAATTCCTGGCTTGTCTAGCTATTACGTATCTTTAAACCCATATCTAAATATATCCACAACCACTGTGGTTACATGATTAAATTCAAAATCTTTTTATAAAGGTTCCAGAAGAGTAAGCACCCCTCTCCTTAAAATCAAACTATCAACTTGATTGTGGAAAGCAGAAAACCAAGTATGGAGACTGACAAGAAGAGGATCCCCAAGGACACTCTAGGAGGCTGCTCACGTGTTGACAAGGAGATTGAAGTACTTCACAACTTAATTCAACTCTATTTTTCTTAAGTCTTAACAACCTACCAGAGTATGTCATCAGGGGATGTTAAATCAAAAGCACAACTCTCGACACCATCTTTAAATTTGATGACCTCTGAGTAGACCCAGACAGGTAATGCCAGAATAAAGGAAGTTGCCCAGAGGCCCAAATTGATGCAGGTGGTCTTGTACCTTGTTCTCCAACTCTTAAGTCGAAATGGTTGGATGAGAGCCAAGTACCTGTAAAGCCAGTTAAGAAGGGCTTGGGAACAATCAATAAAAGCGCTGAGCTCCAAGGATGAAAGGTTCATGACAAGAGTAAATTATTAGTATTATTATCCTCCCTGAAGCACACCTCTATCAGGGCAAAAGAAAGTTATATTTTCTAAGAGCTGGCTGGTATCTGTAGAGAAAACAATTCTTTACCCTGAAAGTCTGAATAAACCACTCATCAAAATAGCTGTCACTTCCACGAACACACCGGTAGTTTTGGTAAAATTCTTCGGTGTAAACTCTTTCTTTACGAAGGTGCTTCCGTTGTAAAGGAGGCTCTGGAAAACTTTATCTCTGAACAGGGATTTCCTCCAGAAGGAAATGACCCTCTTCCCAGTACGATTTATAGTCATAGAGGCAGGAAGGAGGAAAGTACAGGGCCGATAGAGAATCCCCAGCAAGATGAGGTTAGGCACATCCCATAGACATTTTGATACGGCTGTACAATAGGGTCCCCAGGCTCTTGGAGATTCAGTTCATAGAAATCACAGTGAAGATGAATGAGTGTGACTAGTTTAGACAATGCAAATTCCCCAGTGAATTTAGATGAGAGGCTGGAGGGAAGAAATGGGTTAGTATCATGGGGAAGAGGCTTTTGTTTTTCTAAATTTATTTTTTATTTTAGATGCAGAAAAAAGGTTAATCAATTAAACTTGCAGCCCTGACAATTCAAATATCTTTGGTACTCCAGCAAATCCAAGAACTTTTCAGAGCCAATTGACAACTAAAAGATGAAGAGTTCAGATTCAGAGGGAAGGGTATTTGAGGAAGCAGTTTTGCTGGGGGGTGGGGGTGGAAGGCGGTATTAGTAGAACTTAAATAAATGTAAAAGATGGTTTTGTTGGTCCCCCACAAATGGGGACCCCATGCTAAACAGAACTAAATGCTGCCTGGTCCTGCATCATCTAACGATCTGTTGTAGATTGGACTGTTGTGATTCATAAAGTTTTCACTGGCTGATTTTTGGGAATAGGACACCAAGCCTTTCTTCCCCTACTGTCTTAGTCTGGAAACTCCACTGAAGCCTGTCTAGCATCAAAGCAATACTCAAGCCTCCACTGACGAGCGGGTGGTGGCTTTGCATGAGGTGCATTGTCTGGGAGTCAAACCTGGGTTCCCCCCACCCCATAGGTGAGAATTCTACCACTGAACCACTACCGCCCTCAAAAGGTAGTTTTCAATGGTCACTTAATTTCCCCTAAGTTTTTGTAGAGCTACTTAATAAAGACTTGTAAAAATGTAAGAATCCCTGTTCTCTTGCTCATTCAATTTTGTAAAAGAGGCAAAACATTTTACACTCAGTTTTTTTCCACATGAGGGAGAACCTTTAGGCCCAGGATGCCTCAGCAGCCCCTCCTGAAGCACGCTGCACCTGTGCCCCTCCTGAAGCATACATCACCTGTGGTTAAGGAAAGAAGAGACCTGAAGACGTGAGCTGTGGGTGGGGGCGGGGTGGGCACCTTGCCTCCCTCTTTCCCTGCTGTAGTGATTGCACAGCAAGCCCAGTCAACATTCTTTCTGGGTTGAAAAGCTAATGGAGTCATGGCGTCAACAGATTGGGGAGCTCATCTCTGACCATTATCCTTCCTCAGCTGAACACCCTTTGGTAGCTTTCCAGATAAAATTCAGAATTCTTACCATGGCCACAGGCCTTTCTCCACCTGGCCCTGCCTGTTGTCCTGGCTGGAACTTATGTCAGTCTCCCTCTGGCCCTCCTTCAATCCAGAGCTCTTTTCCTTTCAGGGTTCAGTACATACTGTTTCACCTGCCTGGAAGGAGCTGTTTCTGCTTTCTCCTGCTCTTCCTTCAGGCCCCAAATTAAACTATCCTTTCCTTGGAGAAGCCTCCCTTGACCGGCCATCTTCTACGAGGGTCCGTGACTATAAATACTGTTGGAAGCCTTGCTTTTCCTCACTAGTTATTATCACTGTGTGGAATTATACATTTACCTTGTGATTCCTCACCTAATGTCTACATCCCTGGAATGGAAGCTCCACAAGGGCAAGAACCTTGACTATTAGTTTAATGGTGCTCTGTCTCCTGCACCTGGTGCAGTTCCTGGCATATGATCAATGCTCAATAAATAGTTGTTGAATGATGAATGAATAGGGAATTTTGGCTCCTACTAATTGACTTTTAATGTTCCGGAGAATTTATTTACAAAAGTAACCACTGATAAAATTCTAGGTAGATTTTATCTGGTGGCAAATATTTTTAATACTTTGAATGTTTATAAAATTTCTGAAGTATGTTTGATAAAGAAAAATGAAAGTGTTATCAGAAACTCTTGAAACTTATGATCCATTAAATTGGCAATGAAAATGTTTTGTCTAAATAATAAGGCATACTGATGGCACTGACATTTGCTTATGGCCTTAAACAGAAAATTCCATTTCTATAATCCGTTTACTGCAGATTTTGTTGCACCTTTGTGAATTTGATATAACTATGATAAATGCTAGGGAGGGAAAGGTTCAGTTCTATAGATTCTTCATTTGTCTCTGGCCACAGTCCTATAGAGTGAGGGCAGAGAGAAAGAAAGGGCCTGAGTATCTTAATTCTAAAATAAATTTGAGCATTCTATGTCCATCCCAGATTAAAAAAAAAATGCTTCTCAGGGATGTATATATTGTTGTTAGGCGCCCTCGAGTTGGTTCCCACTCATAGAGAACCTGTGTTCAATAGAATGAAACACTGCCCAGTCCTGTGCCATCTTCACAATCCTTATGCTTGAGACATTGTTGCAGCCACTGTGTCAATCCATTTCATCCAGGGTCTCCCTTTTTTTTTTTTTTTGCTGACCCTCTACTTTACCAAGCATGCTGTCCTTATCCAGGTACTATCCCTCCCGATAACATATCCAAAGTATGTGAGACATAACATTGCCAGCCTGGCTTGTAAGGAGCATTCTGGTTGTACTTCTTCCAAGACAGACTTGTTCGTTCTTTTGGCAGACCATCGCATATTCAAGAGCCTTCAACAGCATGCAGTAACCCCTTGTTCTGCCAGAACAACCGCCTCTTGATCTATGTACAGGTTCCTCAAGAGCACAATTAACTGTTCTGGAATTCCTATTCTTCACAATGTTATCCATCATTTGTCATAATCCACACAGTCAAATGCCTTTCATAGTCAATAAAACACAGATAAACATCTTTCTGGTATTCTCTGCTTTCAACTTTGATTCACCTGACTTCAACAATGAAATCCCTTGTTCCATGTCCTCTTCTGAATCCAGACTGATTTTCTGGCAGTTCCCGGTCAATGTACTGCTGCAGCTGCATTTGAATGACCTTCAGCAAAATTTTACTTGTGTGTGATATTAATGATATTGTTCAATAATTTCCACATTCTGTTTGATCAGCTTTCTTTGGAATGGGTACAAATATGTATCGCTTCCAGTCAGTTGGCCAGGTAGCTATCTTCCAAATTTCTTGGCATAGATGAGTGAGCACTTCCAGTGCTGTATCTGTTAGCTGAAATGTCTCAGTTGATATTCCATCAATTCCTGGAGACGTGTTTTTCTGCCAAGGCCTTCTTCAGTGCAGCTTGGACCTCTTCCTTCAGTACTATCAGTTCTTGATCATATGTTACCTCCTGAAATGGTTAAACATCGACCAATTCTTTTTGGTACAGTGACTCTGTATTCCTTCCATCTTCTTTTGATGCTTCCTGCATCGTTTAACATTTTCCCCACAGAATCTCTCAATATAGCAACTTGAAGCTTGATTTTTTCCTCAGTTCTTTCAGCTTGAGAAATGCCGAGTGTATTCTATCTACCCTTTTGGTTTTCTATCTCCAGGTCTTTGCACATGTCATTATAATACTTTACTTTGCCTTCTTGAGCCACCCTTTGAAATCTTCTGTTCAGTTCTTTTACTTCATCATTTCTTCCATTCTCTTTAGCTACTCAACATTCAAGAGCAAGTTTCACAGTCTCTTCTGACATCCATTTTGGTCATTTCTTTCTTTCCTGTCTGTTTAATGGCCTCTTGTTTTCTTCATGGATGATGTCCTTGATGTCACTCCACAACTCTCCTGGTCTTTGATCATTAGTGTTCAATGCATCAATCTGTTCTTGTGATGGTCTCTAAATTCAGGCAGGGTATACTCAAGGTTATACTTTGGCTTTGTAGACTTGTTCTAATTTTCTTCAACTTCAGCTTGCATATGAGCAATTAGTGGTCTGCACTGTAGTCAGCTCCTGGCCTTGTTCTGACTGATGATATTGAGCTTTTTCATCATCTCTTTCCACAGATGTAGTCAGTTTGATTCCTGTGTATTCTATCTGGTGAAGTCCATGTGTATAGTCACTGTTTATGTTGGTGAAAAAAGGTATTTGCTATGAAGAAGTCAGTCTTGCACAATACTATCATGCTATCTCCAGCATCATTTCTGTCACTAAGGCTGTATTTTCCAACTACCAATCCTTCTTTGTTTCCAAATTTTGCATTCCAAACATCAGTAATTATCAATGCATCCTGATTTCATGTTTGATTGATCAATTTCAGCCTGCAGAAGTTGGTAAAAATCTTCAATTTCTTCATCTTTGAACTTAATGGTTGGTGCATGAATTTCAATAATATTTGTAGTAACTGGTCTTCCTTGCAGAAGTATGGATATTATAATATCACTGACGGTGTTGTACTTCAGGATAGATCTTGAAATGTTCTTTTTGACAATGAACACAACACCATTCCTCTTCAATTTGTCAGCATAATAGATCATATGACTGTCTGATTCAAAATTGCCAATACCAGTCCATTTCAGCTCACTAGTGCCTAGGATATCTATGTTTATGTGTTCTATTTTCTTTTTGAGGACTTCCAATTTTTCCAGTTTCATACTTCGTACATTCCACATTCCAAATATTAATGGATGTTTGCAGCTGTTTCTTCTCATTTTGGGTTGTGCCACATCAGCACATGAAGGTTCCAAAAGTAGGACTCCATCCACGTCATTAAGTTCAACTCTACTTTGAGGAGGCAGCTCTTCCCCAGTCATATTCTGAGTGCATTTCAACCTGATGGAGTCCTGGTGGTACAGTGGTGAAGAGCTTGGCTGCTAACCAAAAGGTCAGCAGTTTGAGTTTACCAGCCACTTCTTGGACTCTATGGGGCAGTCTCACTCTGTCCCATAAGGTTGCTATGAATCAGAGTGGACTCAACGGCAATTTTTTTTTTTTTCCAACCTGCAGGGCTCATCTTCTGTCACTATGTCAAACAATGTTCTACTGCTATTCGTAAGATTTTCATTGGCCAATTTTTTCAGAAGTAGACTGCCAGGTCCTTCTTCTTAGTCTGTTTTAGTGTAGAAGCTCAGCTGAAACCTGTCCACCAAGTGTGACCTTGCTGATATTTGAAATACTGGTGGCAAAGCTTCCAGTATTACAGCAACACAGAAGCCAGCACAACAAACTGACAGGCACATAGTGGAGATATATATATATCACACACAGAAATAAACCCTGTCGACATTAGGAACTATACACAATTGGTCTGTTCCAAGGCAGAAAATTCCTCTTCACTTTATCTACAGTAAGCAATTTTCAGGAGGAGGGCAAATGTCCATATTTAAAATAGGCCCCGACTCTCCTATATCCAACATAGAGAGGATTTGGAGAAGCTTTTTTAATCCATGCAATTGGGAGTACTCTCAGTAGGGCCGTGTTTTAAGTTACTCCTCTAAAGTGGGCCTGGCCTGTGCAGGGTCCTCTCCCCAGTGTTAGAACACTGGCAAGCTCACTGTGCTTTCCTCAAGACATGGACAGCATTGGCTGGTATCAGCTGAGCTAACCAGTCCTACACAGTACATTAATTTAAAAATATTGTATGAATTATAAGTTGAGAAGCACACTTTATATTTTGAGAATTTTTTTTTTTTTGCAGAAAAGCAGCAGGATATAAAAATGCATAAAACATTACCGTCATTATTCATTTCTGTCAGAGTGGAGAATTTATATTAACTTTGCCATTCCTTCATTTATTGATCCGAAGATATGGTCATCACTTCCCTACCCCAAAGGCCCACTCAAAAGGGGGAAAGAGGCAGTGCTCAGGAAGAAGTTCTCAATGGACCCCGGGGAATTTAACACTTTCTTCACGACTGACATTTACTTATTCAAGTCTTTCATCAAATATTTTTAAGCAACTACTATATGCCACCTACTTATATGGATTGACACAGTGGCTGCAACAATGGGGTTAAGCATAATAACCATTGTGAGGATGGTGAAGGACCAGGCAGTGTTTCACTCTGTTCTACACAGGGTCACTATGAATTGGAACTGACTCGATGGCACCTAATAACAACACAACATATGCCAAGCATTGTTACATAGTGTTTGGGACATATCAGTGAACAAAGACTCTACCTTTGTGGATCTTACGTTTCAGAGGTACAGAAAGCTAAATAAACAGTGAGAAAAAAGAAAATTTAAATTATATATTTAAAGCAAGAGAAAAAGATAAAGTAGATCAGGGCAAGGGGCATCAGAAATGTTGAGTTGGGTGAATGGAGTAGGAAGTAGAAAGTGGGTTGAGATTTTAAGTGAGTTGTTCTTCCAGACACCATATTACTGTTGTGTGTATTATGGTTGTCTTTGGAGCCTGTTTTTACATGGGGATATGTGCTAAGACCTGATGTGGAGTCTTGGCATCTGGATGATGAAGGACACATCCTAGTTCTCATGCTTCCCAGAGGACGTTACGAGCTACCTGCCATCTCTAGAGTCAAATGGCCTGAATGTGAGCCAGGCTCTGCCACTCACTGGCTCCACCATAAGTGGAGCCATCATCATCATCACTATGAATGTCATTAGCTTACACGGTTGGTGAGTATGGCTATAGCACACTCCAGGACACAGTAGAATAAATTTCTAATGATGTAAAATGGCAACATTTTCATCAATCAATTATATTAATGAGTGTAAAAGATGGCTTTCCTAGCTGCACAAGAACCCATATCTACTCCACTGATTACTTTGAGAGAGCTGCTAGATGGTAACCTGAGTGCGTGAGACAGTGACTAGAATTAGACCTGGATAGCGAGTGAGGCTACGAGTGCTGGTGGTGCAGTCGTTCAGTGGTTGGCTGCTAACTGAAAGATTAGTAGTTCAAAACCACCAGCCGCTCCATGGGAGAAACATGTGGCAGTCTGCTTCCATAATTTACAGCCTTGGAAACCCTATGGGGCAATTCGACTCTGTCCTATAGGGTTGCTGAGTCAGAATTAACTCGACAACAATGGGTTTGATTTTGGGTTTAGGCAGTGAGGAGCTCTAGTTTGGTTCTTGGCCCTGACACTTGCTCTCCATGTACCTCCAACAAATCCCCTCATCTCTCTGGGCCTCTGCTTCCTTATTGCAAGAATGATGGGGGAGTTTGTTCTGGTTTCTAACATTTTGTTATTTTTTTTCTTGCAGTGAGCTATAAATAAAACTAAGGTCAAAAAGAAAGATGAGAAAAAAAGATTTTAGTGTTTTAGGTTTTCCATTAAAAAAATAATAGACCTCTGAGAAAGATGAAAAAAAGAATTCTTAAGGAATCATTCCTATGATGACATAAACAAAGGAAGAGAAGCTTTGCTGTTATAAACTAGCAATGATATTGCTTAAATTGGAGGAGTACAGATGGCTCTGAATCATATTTAGATCTTTCCAAGCCTCTTCACTTACCTGTCCACGCTCATTACAGTCATAATGGCACTACAGGCAAACTGGTTGCATGTATCTAGGGATGTGATGATAGTGCAGAGGGGCCCCCCAAATACCCACTCTCCTCTTCGGGCCCACTGGTGAATAAGAAAAGGCATTCCAATGATGTGGACAAAATCAGCCACAGCCAGGTTGCAGATATAAATGTCAGGGATTGTTTTTTTTCTTGAGCTGAAAGAAATGGAGAGAAGCTGAAGACTGACATCAAAAGCATGCACCTGCTTTGATTTATGCCACCTGTTAGAAAATTTCAATTGCCATAATGAACTTTTAAAAGTTAAAGTAAAGCCTACACAAAGGCATCAAGTTGATTCCACTCATGGTGACCTCACTCTTGTGTGTCAGAGTACAACTGCACTCTGTAGAGTTTTCATATCTGTGACCTTTTGGAAGCAGATCACCAGGTCTTTCTTCCAAGGCACCTCTGGGTTGACTCAAATGGCCAACTTTTTCATTAGCACCCAAGCACTTAACCGTTCACACCACCACCACCCAGAGATTCCAACTAACTGTAGTGTTTTTTAAAAATACAATCATGGGTTGCTTAATGTCCACAATATGTTCTGTGAAATAAGACGTTATGTGATTTGGAGTTGTGTGAGCACCATATTATGTACAGGCAGTCCCCGGGTTGTGAACTGCCATAAAGCCTATTACACTAAAATTTTGAGTTAAATATAATGGTAGCGCAATCGCTTTGTATACAAGACAGGAGGCACATGTGCCGGTGCATGCAGAAAGCTGCCGCATTCCCTACGTCTAGTCACATCAGCTATGTCCTATTCTCCAATTGGAATTTCTTTTTATTATAACCTTATGGAAACCCTGGTGGCATAGTGGTTAAATGCTACAGCTGCTAACCAAAGGGTTGGTGGTTCATTTCCGCCAGGTGCTCCTTGGAAACTCTATGGGGCAGTTCTACTCTGTCCTATAGAGTCGCTTTGAGTCGGAAGGGACTCCACGACACTGAGTTTGGTTTTGGTATTATAACCTTATGGGACCAGATATACACGTGGTAGGACATGGCCTGAAAGGATGTTATGTGTTGCATGACTGTACATTCACGAATTCTTTCATAATCCTCCTCTAAAAAGGTGGAGCCTAATTCACCTCCCTTGAGTGCAGAAATTGACTTAGTAATTCGCTTCTAACATAGAATATGGTGAAAGTGACAGTGTGTGACATCTGAAATTAGGACCTAAAAGACATTGTGTGACTTTCTTCTTGCTCTCTCTCAGGTCATTAGCTTTGGGGGAAGATAGCTTCCACACTGTGAGGGTACTCAACCAACATTAAGAAGAGGTCCATGTGAAAAGGACTGAGTCATCTGCTAACAACCAGTCCCAACTTGCCAGTTGTGTGTGTGAGCTACCTTGGAAGCAGACCCTCCAGCCTAGTCAAGACTTTTGATGACTATAGCCCTGGAGGACAGCTTGATTGCAATTTATTAGAGACTTGCAGCCTGAATCACTCAACTAAGCTGCTTGACCAGAAGCTCTGTGAGATAATACATGCTGATTGTTTTAAGCCATTAAATTTTGGAGTAATTTGCTACACAGCAACAAATTACACTCACTGTAAGCTCACTCAGGCAAAAGGCTTGGTCTTTACTCATCCCTAGTACCTGAAAAAAGAGCCCTGGTAGGACAATGGTTAAGTATTCAGCTGCTAACTGAAAGGCTGGTGGTTCCAACCCACCCAGGGCTCTGCAGGAGAAAAGGCCTGGCAGATCACCTTCTCTAAAGATTACAGCCTAGGAAACCCTGTGGGGGCAGTTCTACTCTGTCCTTAGGGTCACAATAAGTTGAAATTGACTTGAGGGCACCTAACAACAAGTACCTGAAAAGGAGCCCTGGTGGCACAGAGGGTTAAGTGCTTGTCTGCTAACTAAAAGGCTGGTGGTTCCAGCCCACTCAGTTCCAACTCACCTAGCGGTTCTATAGGAGAAAGACAACAATTGTGAGGATGGTGCAGGACTGGGCAGTGTTTTGTTCTGTTGTACACAGGGTCACTATGAGTGGGAACTGACTGACGGTACCTAAAAGCAACAACAACATAGGGTTTCTAAGGTTGTAATATTTATGGAAGCAGACCACCACGTCTTTCTCCTGTGGAGCAGCTGGTGGGTTTGAACCTTTGAACTT
This sequence comes from Elephas maximus indicus, assembly GCF_024166365.1. Taxonomy (NCBI): domain Eukaryota; kingdom Metazoa; phylum Chordata; class Mammalia; order Proboscidea; family Elephantidae; genus Elephas; species Elephas maximus. The sequence continues at coordinate 164,816,844 of NC_064819.1, forward strand.
TTGATTGGCAGCTGAACACTTAACCACTGCACCACCAGGTCACCTTCTGGCACTATTAGGAAGGTTAAAAATAAGATATATTTGGTACTTCATGACTAAATATAGTGTATTAGTTGACCTGGCAGGGAGATGAGGGCAGGAAATGACAGAATGGGGAACTTTTTATTTATGGGAGAATAAGACATCCCTTTGAGAGTCTATGCCCACTTGTAGGGGCCTGTCAGTGGACAGGAGAAAGAAACGTTTGGGAGGTGGAGGACTGATAAAGAAAAACGTCATCTCCTTTATTAAAGTATTTCACCTGAGCCTGCAGTGGCTGTGAAGAGTGGTTGAGTAACAGGGTTGAGTTCACTGATCTGTTTCCCGGGAATGAAAGAGGAACAAATAATGTTGCAATAGGTGCAATTTTCGTCTTACATTTTCTAAACCAACTTCCTTTTGACCTGCTATAAATCCTTAGGTACAACACACTAGTAATGATCTGGCCTCACTACTTTACAGAGCACTTTTTGCTTTTTAAAAAGCCACAGAGAACATCTTATTCTTGAAGCTCCATCTCCCTTAAGCCTCCTTTTTAAAAATACATGTTTCTAATCTACCTTTGACAAATTTATAAATTAGTTCATTACTTGCTTCCCAGCATCACTACTGATCTTAGTGACTTTTAGTTCTATTGATGCTTATTCTCTGATATGTGCTTTACCTTAAATGGGAAAATACATTAAATATTATTTAAATGTACCTACTTTCCCTTATTTTAGCATAATTTTAGTATTTTAATTGACCCATTCATTTATTAAAAAGGTAACAAAAAATCATGGCAAGGCAATATAAAAACATTAAGAAAAAATTTCCAAAAAAAGTATATTAGGTAAATTCAGTTGCTTCCAAATGGTTTTTAAAAGATTAAAATATTCATTTAATAAGCTCCATTACCATCCCTTTATTTAAAATATTTTCTCACATATTATCTATAAAACAGTAATAGTGTGAACAAAGTATATTTTTTAATCATCGTGAACAAATTTGTTAGTATGATGGCACAGGTTTTCTTTGTTTCCAGCTAAGCGACTATTTATACTGAGATTCTGTGTCCATGCATTATAGCCAGTGGCGTCACTAGGGTTGGTGTCACCCAGTTTGGAAATTTGTGGTGTAATCCCGCCCATTGACCTCCTCCCATACCAGACCATGTAGAATCCTTGGTGGTGTTTATGATCAATTTTAATCATAGAATAATATGTGCTAAATAAAGTTGTAAATTACTTAAATGTAATATTTCTTAGATTATATGAATACTAACAACAAAATTGTTCTGTAAAATCTTTTACATTGAATTACAGTATTATTAGTAACTGATCAGAAATATTTTTTGATTTTTGTCCTTCTTTTCCTTTAATTACTACTTCATTCTCAAAAAAGTTGGTATAGGTTCACAAGTACTAATTACCACAATATTGTAGCTAAAACTCCAGAAAATTTGACAAAATCAGTGACTATAAAAACATTGGCAGCAATGAAAACAACAGCACATGTCTGCAGTGGTGCAGTTGAAACCACGTGATTCAAAGCATCATTGTAAGTGGGATGTAAAGACGGCTCTGACTGGAACACGTTAGAAGGTTCAAAAAGCAAATTAGCATAGAATTTTAGCCTTGTAGGTATATTGATACGCATAAGCTGGGCTTATGGAAAATGTTTTTGTTGTTATAACTAACTACAGGAATATTTTTTATAAAAAATAATAAATTTCCCCTCGAACATCACACAAGAGTTTTATAGACAGACGTGTTGGTGTCACCCCCTCTGACAGTGTCACCCAGTACAGTCTGCTTCCCCCACACTTCTCTAGTGACAACAGTGATTATAGCTCAGCATTCACTTTTAGAAGAGTTCACATTCCACATTCTTTTTTTTTTTTTTTTTTCCAACTTTGTCTCTACAGGAGTAGGTGGAAGAAGGCCATTGTCTACCGGTAGGATTTGAGGGGCCCAAGATGTTTCTCTGGCTCCAAATCCTGAAATCTCACCATTGAAAAGTCTTTGCATATAAATGTTGCCTGTAAAAATGCAACTATTTCTCAAGGGCTAACATCTTATAAAGATTTTTCCTCAATGGTTTGTGAGACCAAGGCTCTTTGGGCATGAGACACTATATATATTTCTTTAGGAGACAAAGGCAAAAATGCTTAGGCACAAAAATACTGAGGAAAGGTAGGAGGAGAAGCCGGCAGATATAATATAGACAAACATGAAGTGAGCTAGAAACTATCCCAAGGACTGGCTGGTTTTAGCATTCCATAAAAAACACTTTCAGTTCTAGTCTGCTAATCTAGCGTCTGCTATACACGCCAAGTTCTTTCCTGAAATACCTGTGGCTGCCCAGCCCAGTATATCATCACCTCTCCTCTCTGGCTATTAACTTTCTACTCAGCACTATAACCTCCTTGAGGCTCCCTGAGACTCTTTCCGAACTTCTATTTCTCTTTCTGGAACGTATATTTGAACTATATATTTTTCCCCTCTTTATTATTATTATTTTTTAACTCCTACGTGTCTGTCAGTTTGTCGTACTGTGGGGGCTTGCATGATGCTGGAAGCTATGCCACCGGTATTCAGATACCAGCAGGGTCACCCATGGAGGACAGGTTTCAGCTGAGCTTCCAGACTAAGACAGACTAGGAAGAGGTACCTGGCACCTTACTTCTGAAAAGCATTAGCCAGTGAAAACCTTATGAATAGCAGCAGAACATTGTCTGATATAGTGCTGGAAGATGAGCCCCCCCCAGGATGGAAGGCACTCAAAAGATGACTGGGGAAGAGCTGCCTCCTCAAAGTAGAGTCAACCTTAATGACGTGGATGGAGTAAAGCTTTCGGGACCTTCATTTGCTGTTGTGGCACGACAAAATGAGAAGAAAGTGCTGCAAACATCCATTAATAATCGGAACCTGGAATGTACGAAGTATGAATCTAGGAAAATTGGAAACTGTCAAAAATGAAATGGAAGGCATAAACATTGATATCCTAGGCATTGGTGAGCTAAAATGGACTGGTATTGGCCATTTTGAATTGGACAATCATATAGTCTACTATGCTGGGAATGACAACTCGAAGAGGAATGGTGTTGCATTCATCATCAAAAGGAACTTTTCAAGATGTATGCTGAAGTACAAAGCTGTCAGTGATAGGATAATATCCATATGCCTACAAGGAAAACCAGTTAATATGACTATTATTCAAATTTACGCACCAACCACTAGGGCCAAAGATGAGGAAATAGAAGATTTTTATCAGCTGCTACAGTCTGAAATTAATCGAATATGCAATCAAGATGCATTGATAATTACTGGCAATTGGAATGTGAAAATTGGAAACAAAGAAGAATCAGTAGTTGGAAAATATGGCCTTGGTGATAGAAACAATGCCGGAGATTGAATGATAGAATTTTGCAAGACCAACAACTTCTTCATTGCAAATACTTTCTTTCACCAACATAAATGGTGACTATACACATGGACCTTGCCAGATGGAACACACAGAAATCAAATTGACTACATCTGTGGAAAGAGACGATGGAAAAGCTCAATATCATTAGTTAGAACAAGGCCAGGGGCCGACTGTGGAACAGACCATCAATTGCTCATATGCAAGTTCAAGCTGAAACTGAAGAAAATCAAAACAAGCCCATGAGAGCCAAAATATGACCTTGCGTATATCCCACCTGAATTTAGAGACTATCTGAAGAATAGATTTGACGCATTGAACACTAGTGACTGCAGACCAGGCGAGTTGTACATCGAGGACATCAACCATGAAGAAAGCAAGAGGTCATTGAAAAGACAGGAAAGAAAGAAAAGACCAAGATGGATGTCAGAGGAGACTCTGAAACTTGCTCTCGAACGTCGAGCAGCTAAAGCAAAAGGAAGAAATGATGAAGTAAAAGAACTGAACAGAAGATTTCAAAGGGCTGCTCAAAAAGACAAACTATTATAATGACATGTGCAAAGAGCTAGAGATAGAAAACCAAAAGGGAAGAACACTCTCGGCATTTCTCGAGCGGAAAGAACTGAAGAAAAAATTCAAGCCTCGAGTTGCAATAGTGAAGGATTCTATGGGTAAAATATTAAACGATGCAGGAAGCATCAAAAGAAGATGGAAGGAGCACACAGAGTCATTATACCAAAAAGAATTAGTTGATGTTCAACCATTTCAAGAGGGGGGATATGATCAGGAACCGATGGTAGTGAAGCAAGAAGTCCAAGCTGCTCTGAAGGCATTGGCAAAAAACAAGGCTCCAGGAATTGATGGAATATCAGTTGAGATGTTTCAACAAACAGACGCAGCGCTGGAGGTGCTCACTCGTCTATACCAAGAAATATGGAAGACAGCTTCCTGGCCAACTGACTGGAAGAGATCCATATTTATGCCTATTCCCAAGAAAGGTGATCCAACCGAATGTGGAAATTATAGAACAATATCATTAATATCACACACAAGCAAAATTTTGCTGAAGATCATTCAAAAACGGCTGCAGCCGTATATTGACAGAGAACTGTCAGAAATTCAGGCCGGTTTCAGAAGAGCACATGGAACCAGGGATATCATTGCTGATGTCAGATGGATCCTGGCTGAAAGCAGAGAATACCAGAAGGATGTTTACCTGCGTTTTACTGACTATGCAAAGGCATTTGACTGTGTGGATCATAACAAACTATGGATAACATTGCGAAGAATGGGAATTCCAGAACACTTAATTGTGCTCATGAGGAACCTGTACATATATCAAGAGGTAGTCATTCGAACAGAACAAGGGCATACTGCTTGGTTTAAAGTCAGGAAAGGGGTGTGTCAGGGTGGTATCCTTTCACCATGTTATTCAATCTGTATGCTGAGCAAATAATCTGAGAAGCTGGACTATATGAAGAGGAACAGGGCATCAGGACTAGAGGAAGACTCATTAACAACCTGTGTTATGCAGAGACACAAACTTGTTTGCTGAAAGCGAAGAGAACTTGAAGTACTCGCTGATGAAAATCAAAGACTACAGCCTTCAGTAAAGATTACACCTCAACACAAAGAAAACAAAAATTCTCACAGCTGGACCAATAAACAACATCATGATAAACAGAGAAAAGCTTGAAGTTGTCAAAGATTTTATTTTGCTTGGATCCACAGTCAGTGCCTAGGGCAGCAGCAGTCAAGAGATCAGATGACCCATTGCATTGGGCAAATCTGCTGCAAAAGACCTCTTCAAAGTGTTGAAGAGCAAAGATGTCACCTTGAAGACTAAGGTGTTCCTGACCCAAGCCATGGTATTTTCAATCACATCATATGCATGTGAAAGCTGGACAATGAATAAGGAAGACTGAAGAAGAATTGACGCCTTTGAATTGTGGTGTTGGCGAAGAATATTGAATATACCATGGACTGCCAAAAGAACGAACAAATCTGTCTTAGAAGGAGCACAGCCAGAATGCTCCTTAGAGGCAAGGATGGTGAAACTGGGTCTTACATACTTTGGACATGCTGTCAGGAGGGATCAGTCCCTGGAGAAGGACATCATGGTTGGCAGAGTACGAGCTCAGCGGAAAAGAGGAAGACGCTCAACGAGGTGGATTGACACAGTGGCTGCAACAATGAGCTGAAGCATAACAATTGTGAGGATGGCTCAGGACCGGGCAGTGTTTCGTTCTGTTGTGCATAGGGTCGTTATGAGTTGGAACCGACTCGATGGCACCTAACAACAACAATATTATTTTTAATGCCTTGTATTATTTTTCTAATTATTTCACATTTCATTCTGATCTTCTCCACTAGACTATGAACTTTTGGGAGGCAGGTGCTGAGATAATGTTTTTTTTTAAGACACCCTACACTAATCCTGTCTCAACGTAACAATGATAACCCATTCCCAAATGGGATTATAATCACAAAGCATAGAAGTTAGGATTTACAACACATTTTTTTTTTTACACGCGTACAACTTTTTTTTTAAATTGTACTTTAGATGAAGGTTTACAGAACAAACTAACTTCTCATTAAACAGTACACATATTGTTTTATAACATTGGTTAACAACCCCATGACATGACATAATATTCTTTTGTATTTCTATAACCCCTAGGGCATTGCTGGCCATACAATTCATATTTAATAATACATATTGAATTGAATTACTACTTCCACTTTAAAATGCTTGATATTCTTAAATGGCTGTTCAGGACATATTAAGGAATGCCCAAATTCATTAAGAATAGAATCCCAATGTACTAAATATATCTTCAATTACGGATGGTGTAAAAGAAAAACAGTACCACCAACTTTCTACACTTAACTGCAACGACAGTAACAAGAAAAGTTTCAAAGAGAGTGGCTAGGTCCTCTTTTGTACCTGGGAAAAGTGACTAGTGATGAGCTTTCTTGGGGACAGTAACCATCAGCTGCACCATCTTCCTGAGAGCTGCTCTTGCTCTTAATTGGTCCTGTGCAGATTTTTCTATCTTCATGGTTAACCCAACAACTATTTGTCTAATTTTGTTCATTTGTTGGTTGGTTTGTGTACTTTCATTAGTGTGGAGGAAATAGTCTGGATTTTGGACTCACAGGATCTGAGTCCAATTGCCATGACCACCTACTAGCTGTGTGAGAATGGACAAGTCGTTTATTCTCCAGAGCCTCTTTCCTCAAACAGGGGTAAAAATAGTACTGATGTTTTAAGTATTAAATGAGTTTACAAGTGTGTTTTATAAATGTAACATGCTCTATAATAGATTGTTGTAATTATGTATTAATATCATAATATTGCTCCTTGGAAACTCTATGGGGCAGTTCTACTCTGTCCTATAGGGTCGCTATGAGTCAGAATCGACTCGACAGTAGTGGGGTTTTTTTTTTTTTTATCATAATACTGAGATAATATTCTGGAACCATGCCTTTTATAATATGTAAGTACGGACGAAATTTTTTTCTAAGTGGTAGTTGTAAGTATGATCAGAGACCAGGATAAATTATAAGTATGATCAAAGACCATGATTAAAAAAGCTTAAATTTACTGATCAAAAGTTAAATTTTATTGGTTAAAAACCAGTAAAATGAAAATGTAAATATAATCAGGATAGCAAAAATATCAAGTACAATGGTACATGCATTAATTCTAAGTCCATTTAATCCAATCCATAGAAAACAAACATTTTGCTCTTATTCTCCAGGTTAAACATTATGCTCTAGGTTTGGGAGGAAAAAGGGAATTACCAGAGAGGTTCTGGGGAGCAGATATCTCTCAGCTTATTCTGGATTTGGTTTATATTGAGGGGATGAGTCCACCATCTATGATTCACTGCATCTTTGGGTGATTAGGTGGAGTCTCTCTCTTGTCTGAATGAGTGATAAGGCAGGTCACTTTTTTAGGACAGCTCTTATTGCAGGGAAAGGAAATAGTTGCATTGCAATTTGCAGCCCCTGCTTGGGGTCCACCCCTAGAGATTTTGATTTAATTGTTCTGGGATCTGACAGAGTATCAGAGTTTTTTTTTTAAGATCCCCGGGTGATTCTAGTATCTGCTAAGATTGAGAATTGTTGCTCTAAAAAGTCACTGGCCCAGCAATAAGCACTGGCCTAGTTCTTATCATTTTGGGATTTGCCAATCAGATTTTACCTCAAATATGATAAAAATATCTCTAGAATTTTCATTAATTATTTTAATAAAATACTTCCAAAACTTAATTTTATTAAGCAAAGTCCTACAGGGGAGAAAGAGTTCATTTAGGAAGTACAGCATTTTGTTCCCTAGTTACGGAAGAAAAGAAAAAAAGGAAGCCCTTACCTTATTATAGTGACTACAATGAGGATATTGCCAACCAGCCCTGTTGAACAGATAATCCCAATCATGGAAGGGAGAATGACTGTATCAACAATGCTGGGGGTATGATAAGCAAGGTCTTTATTCCAGGATTTGTTCAAAAGTTCAGCAGAGGTGTTCCAACAGGATGAGGGAAATGGATTCATTGTTAGTGAATTTCCAGTGGTTAAAGCTATGAAGTAATAGAAAGTGATTTATTTAATTAGTATTATAAAGTGTTTTACTTTCAAGGTAGTTCCCTTAATATAGATTTCCTTTACTTCATTCAAAAGATATTTATTGAGGTTTTCGTTGTACCAAGAATCATGCAACATAGGATTCCAGGGTGAGTAAGAATGTCCCCGGTCCATAAGGATCTCACAGACAACAAAGGAGATGGGTAAACAAAAAAATTACAAAGCATGAGAGGTACCATGATAGTGTGTACATCATATCCCAACTTATCGTAGTATATCCTTTGAGTACAGCTGATATTCACCCAGTACACACTGGTACTGGTTGTTCATAGCTGGCATCTATTCTTATTGGCCTGTGTGCTTATTCTGATTGGCTAGTACCTCTGCAATGTTGCTGTTATTGTTGTTAGCTGCTGTCAAGGCAAACTCTGACTCATGGTGACCCCACGGACAATGGAATGAAATGTTGCCCAGGCCTGTGCTATTAGACCATTGTGATCCATAGGAATTTCATCAGCTGATTTTTGTAAGTAGATCACCAGGCCTTCCTTCTTAGTCTCTCTTGGTTTGGAAATTTCACGGAAATCTGTTCAGCATAATAGCAACACATAAGCCACCACTGACAGACAGGTGGCGGCTGTACATAAGGTGTATTGGCCAGGAATCAAACCCAGGCCTTCTACACAGAAGGTGAGAATTCTATCCCTGAACCACAACTACCCTACCTTTGCAATAAAAAATACTGGCTGCTAAATATATCTCCTGTGTCTGCTATAGAAGTACACTGGGACACCAAACTCTGATTGTTCAGGGAGGAAATGAGATAAGATTTCTTGAGATGATTCCAGGACTATCTTGAAGCATAAGGAAGAGTTAACTCAGCAAAGGACAGTTGGGGGAAAGAAAACATGTTGTAGCCAGTTGAGGCAGCATGTACTGGGATGAATAATAGCACAGGCCAAAAAAAGACCAAGAATCAAGCGAAAAATGAGCAAATAAACAAAGAAAACCAAATAGAACTGGAAAATTTTTTCTTGACCATCTTGATAGAAGATCTAAGTCTGTAATGTAAGACTGGTTTCTGGTAATGGTACCAAGGCTCTCTTTGTCTGGAAGGCATTTATTGATGCCACACCACTTAAGCTCTGGTTCCATGTCTGTATGTAGTCTAGAGAGAAGTCAAGGTCCAGGGCCTACTGAGAGTGGAGAATCTTGCAGGAGACCCCATTCTCTGGGCTGGTGCACCAGGGACTACTTCCTCAGGTAAACGGTGATTGACATCTAGATTTACCACCTCCCACTTCCCCAACTAATGGGAATATCTGAGAGAGCTGCCTTAGAACCTTGTGGAATGAAGAAGAAAAAGGAAGGAAATGGAAAAGAAGACTTCTCTGGGAGACTGTGGCTCCTAGGGACGCTTCCCTAGGAGGATCCAGAAGACCCACCTTTTGGAATTTCATGTTGAGTTGAAAGAGCCTAGTTGGGAAAGGAACTCTCAAGTCTTGAACTTAGTCTGAGGTGGTCCAACACTAAGAAGCCCCCTAGGTACTTGGCAGACACAAATGCAAAACCTTTTTGAAGGAAAAACATCTATCTTAAGTCCTCAGAGAATCCTCAAAAATATTTTCTGGGGATGATGGCCACCAAGTGTAGCCTACTGAGCATACGAGAAAACTAATCACGTTGAACATGAATAAGAACCAACAGAACTGCACAGGTTTCAAATACTGAAACTATCAGACACAATTTAAAACAAGTATGTTTAAAATATTTAATGACATAAGCATAAAACTTGAAGTTATCTGTAGGGGAGGTCCAATTATGAAAAATGGTGTAGTAGATATGAAAAAGAACTAAATTAAAAAGAATAAAAAAAAAAGAAAAATACAACAAGGAAAATTTATCTCAGTAAATGCAAAAAAAAAATTTTAAACTTTAAAATCCATTTATGATAAAAACTCTTAATGAACTAGGAATACAAGAAACTTTCTTAAGCTGATAAGATATACTTAATGGTGACATGGGGAGCATTTTTCCTTCACAATAAGAAAGGATGTCTGCTATCACCACTTCTCTTCAACATTGTACTTCTCTAATACAACAGGGCAAGAAAAAGAAATTGAATGTATGAGTACAGAAAAGAAAGACAGAAAAAAAAACCTCCCATTATATGCAGATAACATCATTATGTACACAGAAATTCTAAAGAATCTATAAGAGAGTTTAGCAAAGTTCCTAGATACAAAAACATGCAAATAAAATCAATTGTATTTCCATATACCTGTTACAAACCATTAGAAAAAGAAATGTAAAAAAAATACACATATATTTCTAATAGTTTAAAACAATATATACCCACTGCCATCGAGTTGATTCCAACTCATAGTGATCTTATAGGACAGAGTATAACTGCCCCGTAGGGTTTCATAAAACAATATATATCTAATGCTAAATCTAACAAAAGATATGCAGGAACTCTGCTGGTAAAATGGTAAGACTTTACTGAGAGATATTAAAGAAATTACATGTAAATAGAGAAAAAATACCACATTAATGAATTTAAAGGCTCATCATTCTGTGGATGTTAATTCTCTCCATACTGACTCAGAGATTCAATGCAATTCAAAAAAAAAAAAAAATCCACAGTATTTTCTTGTACGTGTAAACCATGATGACAAGCTACTTCTGAAATTTAATTAACATGCAAAAGGCTAAGAATAGCAAATAAACTCTTGAAAACAGAGAAATAAAAAGGAGCACTTGATTTACCAGATATTAAGACAAATTACAAGGACAGCCAAGAAAGTGTGATATTTCAGCAGTGATAAATTAATAACCAATTGAACCAAAAAGAGAAACTGACCTATATATACATTTATGACACTTGATAATAGGAGAAAGGTATCACTTTAGATAAATGAGGAAAGGCTGGGCTGTTTCAATGGTGCTGGGACAACTGGTTGTCCAAATGGGAACGAAGAAAATAATCTTAATACATACTTACATACATATATATGTGTGTAGATTCACAATACATACATATATAGCAATCAAGTTAAAGCAGATCAAAAATTAAGTATAAAAGGCAAAACTGTATAGCTTTTAGAAGAGAATTTAGAAGAATATTTTTGTGACCTTGGGGTAGAAAAGATTTCTTAAACAAGACACAGAAACAGGTGTTTAGGAAAGGACTGAAAAAATTGACTACAATTAAAAAAAAAAATCTGTGCATAAAAAGACAACATTAAGAAAATGAAAAGGCAAGCATCAGAGTGGGAGAGGAATTCCTAAAACACATAAACAAACAAAAAAGGTTCTTGTTCAAAATACATTAAAAAAAGTCTAAACAAATCAGTAAGAACAACATAGATGACATAACAGAAAAATGGCAAGAGACTTCAATAGGCATTTATAAAACAGGTATCCAAATGGTCAATAAATATTAAAAGGCATTCATTATCATTGCTAGTAAGGAAAAGACAAATTGATGCCACATAAAGCCTCTACGTACCTATCAGTTTGGAAAAAATTTTTAAGACTTGTTACTAATCTCGATCCAAACATTGGTGAAGATATGGAGAGAGAAACTCCCACCACTGGTGACAGTAAAAATCGATACACCACTGTGGAAAACAGTGAGGCATTTTTATTAAAGTTGAAGAGATACATACTATCCTATGACCCCCTAGGTAGGATATATTTAAAGAATTACACTTTATAAGGACCAGAATAAGTACTCCAGAATGTTCACAGAAATAGTTTAAATGCTTTAAATTGGAAACAGTCAAAATAGTCAAATAAGCCATTAACAGAGGAATGGATAGATTGTGATATAATGACAGAATGAAATATATACAAACTACAATTAACATGGGTGAATCTAATAAGTTAATGTTGGGCAAAAAACAAGAATTCACACACTTTCATCCAATTTATATAGAGTTTAAAAACATTGGCAAACTGATTTATATTATTAGAGATACATATAAAGATGCTGTGTCTGTCAGTTTGTTGTACTGTAGGTAGGTTTCGTGTTGCCGTGATACTGGAGGCTTGGCCACTGGTATTTCAAATACTATCAGGGTCACCCTTGGTGGACAAGTTTCAGTGGAGCTTCCAGACTAAGACAGACTAGGAAGAAGGATCTGGCAGTCTACTTCTGAAAAAATTGGCCAGAGAAAACCTTATGAATAGCAGTGGAACATTGTCTCATATACTGCTGGAAGATGAACCCCTCGGGTGGGAAGGCACTCAAAATATGACTGGGGAAAAGCTGCTTCCCAAAGTAGAGTCAACCTTAACGAAGTGGATGAAGTCAAACTTTTGGAACCTTCATTTGCTGATGTGGCATGACTCAAAATGACAAGAAACAGCTGCAAACATCCATTAATAATTGGAACATGGAATGTACAAAATATGAATCTAGGAAAATTGGAAGTGATCAGAAAGAAAATGGAATGCATAAAATCAATATCCTAGGCATTAGTGAGCTGAAGTGGACTGGTATTGGCCATTTTGATCAGAATATCATATGGTCTACTATGCCGGGAAAGATGAAGAAGAATGGCGTGTTCATTGTAAAAAAAAGAAAAAAAATTTTTTTCAAGAAATGTCCTGAAGCACAATGCTCTCAGTGATTGGATAATATCCATACACCTACAAGAAAGATCAGTTAATACAACTGTTATTCAAATTTATGAGCCAATGACTAAGGCCAAAGATTACAAAATTGAAGATTTTTACCAACTTCTCCAGCTGAAATTGATCAAACGTGCAATCAAGATGCATTGATGATTACTGGCGATTGGAATGCCAAAGTTGGAAACTAAGAAGAAGGATCAGTAGTTGGAAAATATGGCCTTGGTGATAGAAATGACACCAGAGATTGCATGATAGAATTTTGCAAGACCAACGACTTCTTCATTGCAAACATCTTTTTTCAACAACATAAATGGTGACTATACACGTGGACCTCACCAAATGGAATGCACAGGAATCAAATTGACTGTATCTGTGGAAAAAGATGGTGGTAAAGCTCAATAGCATCAGTCAGAACAAAGCCAGGGCCGACTATGGAACAGACCATCAATTGTTCATATGCAAACTCAAGTTGAAGCTGAAGAAAATTAAAACAAGTCCATGAGAGCCAAAGTACGACCTTTAGTATATCCCACCTGAATTGAAAGACCATCTCAAGAATAGATTTGATGTGTTGAAGACTAATGGCCAAAGACCAAATGAGTTGTGAAATGACAGACATCATGAACATCATACATGAAAAAGCAAGAGGACATTAAAAAGAAAGGAAAGAAAGAAAAGACCAAAACAGATGTCAGAAGAGACTCTGAAAGTTGCTCTTGAACATCGAGTAGCTAAACAGAACTGAAGAAATGATGAAGTAAAAGAGCTGAACAGAAGATTTCAAAGGGCAGCTTGAAAAGATGAAGTATTATAATGAAATGTGCAAAGACATGGAGATAGAAAACCAAAAAGTTAGAACATACTCAGCATTTCTCAAGCTGAAAGAACTGAAGAGTAAATTTAAGCCTGGAGTTGCAATATTGAAGGATTTTATAGTGAAAATATTAAATGATGGAGGAAATATCAAAAGAAGATGGAAGGAATACGCAGAGTCACTTTACCAAAAAAGAACTGGTCGATGTTCAAACATTTCAGGAGGTAGCATATGATCAAGGGCTGAAGGTACTTATGGAAGAGGTCCAAGCTGCACTGAAGGCACTGGCGAAAAATAAGGCTCCAGGAATTGATGGAATACCAATTGAGATGTTTCAACAGATGTAGTGCTGAAGGTGCTCGCTCATCCATGCCAAGAAATTTGGAAGACAGCTACCCGGCCAACTGACTGAAAAGAGATCCATATTTGTACGCATTCTAAAGAAAGCGATCCAACAAAATGTGGAAATTACTGAACAATATCATTACTGCCACACAAAAGTAAAATTTTGTTGAAGATTATTCAAAAGCAGCTGCAGCAGTACATCGATGGGGAACTGCCAGAAATTCGAACCAGATTCAGAAGAGGAGGTGAAATGAGGGATATCATTGCCGATGTCGGATGGATGCTGACTAAAAGCAGAGAATACCAGAAAGATGTTTACCTGTGTTTTATTGCCTATGCAAAGGCATTTGACTGTGTGGATCATAACAAATTATGGATAACATTTCAAAGGATGGGAATTCCAGAACGTTTAATTGTGCTCCTGAAGAACCTGTACATAGACCAAGAGGCAGTAGTTCAAACAGAACAAGGGATACTGCATGGTTGAAAGTCAGGAATGTGTACATCATGATTGTATCCTTCACTAGATTTATTTAATCTGTATGCAGTGCAAATAATCTGAGAACCTGGACTATATGAAGAAGAGCAGAGCATCAGAATTGGAGGAAGAGTCACTAACAACCTGTGATATGCAGATGACACAACCTTGCTTGCTGAAAGAGAAGAGGACTTGAAGCACTTACTGGTGAAGATTAAAGACCACAGGCTTCAGTAGGAACTACACCTCAACATAAAGAAAACAAAGATCCTCACAACTGGACCAATAAGCAATATAATGATAAATGGAGAAAATATTGAAGTTGTCAAGGATTTCATTTTACTTGAAGCCCCAATCAACACCCATGGGAGCAGCAGTCAAGAAATCGAATGATGTATTGCATTGGGCAAATCTGCTGCAAAACGTTTCTTTAAAGTGTGAAAAAGGAAAGTTGTCACTTAAAGGTCCAAGGTGCATCTGACCCAAACCATGGTGCTTTCAATCATCTCATATGCATATGAAAGCTGGACAATGAATAAGAAAGACCGAAGGAGAATTGATGCCTCTGAATTATGGTATTGGTGAAGACTACTGAATATACCATGGACTGCCAGTAGAAAGAACAATCTGTCTTGGAAAAAGTATAGCCAGAATGCTCATTAGGTGCAAATATGGTGAAACTTTGGACATTTTATCAGGAGGGACCAATCCTTGGAGATGAAAAAGGGTCATCAAAAAAGAGGAAGACCCTTAATGAGATGGAGTGACACAGTGGCTGCAACAATGGGTTCAAGCATAACAGTGATTATGAGAATGGCTCAGGACCTGGCAGTGTTTTGTTCTGTTGTACGTAGGGTCCCTATGAGTTGCAACTGACTAGAGAGGGCACCTAACGACAACAACAACAACATAAAGATGTTAAAAATATAAAGACAAGCAAAGAAGTGATACAGTAAGTTTCTGAGTTACAAATGTCAGACTTATGAAAAACTCAGCTTGCCTTTTAATGTTATATGAATTTGCCCTCACTTTGAAATGACTGAACCAACCCCTATTCGCAACAAATTCTTCATTACAATCACCTTCACTTGCTGGACGTGCAGCTTTTAAATCATTGAAAAGGCTTCAAGCCCTTTCTCGCATTAACCCAACCCAAATCCGTTGCTGTTTAGTTGACTCCAAGTAGAACTGCCCCAAAGGGTTTCCAAGGAGCAACTGGTGGATTTGAACTGCCAATATATTTGGTTAGCAGATGTAGCACTTAACCACTGCACCACCAAACCTTCCTCACAGAGGACAGCTCCCCCCAATCTCATGATGGAAGCAAAGCTAAATAAGTTTAACTTCATAAAAACTCTTTTGCAGAAAAAACAGCTCTTTTGCAGAAGACCTTGTGTAACATTTCTTTGTCTGTGGTTGTATGGTATCTCTATGGTGTTCTGGATTAAACCCATCCACCCTGGGTATTAAAGGTATTAAAGTATTTTCCTCTAAAAACTCTCCTAAGTATAAAAACTCTTATTTCTTAAATAGCAAGTTTTGACACTTATTTGGAAAATGAGCCCAGAAAACTGATCTTAAATAGTTAAGAGGGCTTCTTTTGTAAGAAGTTTTTTTTTCTTTAAAAAAAAAAAAGGAAATTTATGCTTGTGAGGTTGGTGTTGAAAGAAGGCTGACAGTGTCCCAGTTTAATGTATTCTGATTCACATCGTTCATCTATATACACTGGCATCTTCATACACGATTTATTCATGATGACTAGGACAAGCAAAAGGAGGAATGAATTTAAAGGAAATTAGACATTTTTTTAAGAAAATAGAAGAGTGTTAAGTCTGAAAAGTGATAAGAAAATGTATATGGCACAGAGCAGCACGATGTAGAGAATAAATCAGAACTAACAGATGATGAGTTTACTTACACGGCAGTGACAGTTTGACACAGTTTTGATTATTTAAAAAAATAAACTCTAAAATAATAATCTTCAGCTTTTTTGAGTAAATATAGTCATGATGATGAGATTTGGTTGAATCTGATAAGCCAGTTTTATGGCTTCTTGTCTTGTTACTATTTTCAAGTTAAATGTCAGGAAGAAATCAACTTGGAAAAGAAAAGAAGCAACCTGCTGCTAATAACTGGCAAAATAATTGAGAATTTTCCCATAGCCATAAAAAACAAAATATATTTTACATTTACCTGACTACACCCCCTACACACACACACACACACACACACACACACACTCCTATAGGTACAAATTGAATAGTTTTGCCCTCCAAATTATGACCCAACTAGCTGGAAGATTTCACTACTGTCTTTTCACCCAATCCACCCATCTCCTTTCCATTCTGTTGAACCTCTCTATTGGGGAATCTCTATTTTAATGATCTAGAGACGTGCTCTATTTTAAGTCATTCATTCATTCAACAAACATCGTATCTGTAGCAAGGAATACAATCAACGAGATCTTAACCTATATCATAGCATGGTTGGATGATTAAATGTGATAACAATGAAGTGCTGAGAACAATGTATGGAATCAATTAACATCAGTCATTATCATCATCATCACTAGAGTGTTTATTGGGGTATGGAATCCTGGGATGTGGTGGCAAGACTTGTAGGAATAAGAGTTGTGTACCAAGACAGGGTTGAGTATAAGCCTCCCTCTTTTCAGTCTTTAATCTAGAGGGAATGGGCTTAGCAACATGGCACCATGTTTTAGCTCAAAACATTTCAGCCAGTGAAGACAACTAGAGGAAGGAGATCGCTCCCATGGCCTCATGTCCATCTATCGATTATTGTTTAGACAAGCAGCTACTATGATCACAAGTGAACATGAGAAAACCAGGGCTGGAAGGAAACCAGCTAGAAAGAAAAGTCTCCTACGGGGTCACCCCCCATCTCTCATTTCTCAGTTTCCCACATATATCTAAGTTACAGGGAGAAGCTGGAGAGAGGAGACTAATGGAGCTTATCCTAATGGTGAATACACTATGAGCTGATGATGATGGTGCAAAATTATGGTCGAATTGGCTGGGAGTGTATTTTAAACCTACTCTCCACTTCATTTCTGTCTCTTACCCATTTGCTTAGGATGAGTTGTGGCTAAACAGCATAATCAATGTTGCTTAAACAATTTAACTTTATGCCCAGTCTTGACTGATATGAAGAACTTTAATTTTTAATCCAAAATATTCAGAGTTTCCTTCATTTGAATTCTTTTTTAAGTAACTGGAGAGGAGTGTCTCTAACTTGAATGATGCAGGATTTAGATTTTCAGTTGGGCGTGGGTGTGCAGAAAGTCAGGAGCAGATGCAGGATTCATGACACTTTAACACAGTTCTGGAAAGGGACTTTTTAAGAAAAATACAAATACAAATATAGGTGTAAATATTTACTCAGGATGAGAAAATAAATGACAACAAATTATAAATTTCAAAAAGCTAACAAACACCTCAAACACAAAATCCAGAAAAATATCCTTCTATTCATTAGCTGCCTAACAAGCCTGTATAATACTTTTCCCATGGATATTTTGGCTGCATAATCTTTAATTATCTCTTGAAATGACAATGACTGTGTAATATTACCTATATCACAATTTAGAATTGATAGCCTTAGGAAACTAGGTCATTTTGCACAGTTCTCAACCTCTTCATGCCTGAGTATTTTCAATACGTGGACACCAGTTATAACCTAGCGGACTCCAAAGCATCAGCATTGGGATATGCCTGACGGCATTAGCGCCCTAGGGGATGAAGCCACTGATGGTGATTGATGGCAGGAAGAAGGAAGGCTGCTGTAAGCTTTGTTTGTACAGCCACAGCTGCTCCACAGCTTGTTCCCTTAAACCACCCCATCCATGCTTTTGTTCAAATAAAGCTACCCCAGGTGTGGCTGCTGCAAACTAGTCAAGTCTGTCAACTTTCGAGATGCATCATCTGTGGCTTTTTGACAGCGCTGCCCAGTTACCTCCTGTGTGCCAATGCACCCACCCGACCTCCAGGTGTCTTCATACTCAGATGTCCTACTTCAGCTCACTTTCTGGCAGCTTCTTCTGTACCCAGCCCCGTCTAGTCTCTGGAGATAGACTGCCCAAGACCTGCTAAGCTAAGGGGAGCTGCTGGGATCCAGGGCCTATTGCTCAAATTCCAGCTTTGCTTTTAATTTAAGGGATTTGTACCCTTTGCTAACGTTCTTGCCGCCATACTCTTGCTGGCCTCCTGCCATGCACATAGCTTATCAGCAGCTCACACATTCCACAACATCAAAAACAATCTTAGGCTTACTGGAGCCATAATGTCAATACCTACTTGACATGTTGGTTTTCTTTTAACCTTGACTTCAGTTTTGTTATGAAGTTATATTTTAGAGAATTTGGTTTAAGTAAATGCTTAATTGTTGACAAGTGATTAGGGTCTGGGATACAGTATGACATGTTTTCCCACTCATCCATGAATCACTCTCAAAATGTGTGTATGAAAATTAGTTTTCTTCTGCTCAAGCAATATCTGACATTTTAATTAACACATTCAAAATCTCCTTTGACCCTAATCTGTATTAGCTGGAACAGAATATTCTTTGCAGATCAGAAAACAGGTTAGAGGGCCAAGACTTACATTCTAGGCCTTCTTTTTTTAAGACTATTTTAGGTTCTTAGGAAAACTTCAGCTTACCGTTTTGCTACAGAGGTTTTTTTTACAAATGGATGGAAATTTTGAGGTTAAATGTCAAGCCATTTTGAAGGAAATTTTGCCGTTTGCTTCGGAAGAATAAAGTATCTGTATGACTGTTTAAAGGAAATGAGGGTTGTGAGATCCAGGGCAGGGCAGCATCATGACTACAATAGGCCATAGACACTTTTGCCTTTGTGGGCTCCTTCCATAAATAGAAGTCCTTTGGTGGTGCTTGGCTTAGTAACCAAAGGGCTGGTGGTTCAAATCTACCAACAGTCACCTTGACAGAAAGGCCTGGTGACCTATGTGAGAAAAATCACAGCCATTGAAAATCTTATGGAGTATAGTTCTTTCTACTCTGAAACATATGGGGTCACCATGAGTTAGAATTGACTTGATGGCAACTGGTTCTTCCATAATAGTATTAAAAATTATATTTTACAACTGCCTTGGTTCAAAGACAAATATAATCATATAAGCCAGACTGGATTATATTTATTTTTTTCCTTCTGATTTTAAAGGTAATCAAAACATTTTTGTAGGCCCCTAAAAGTATCACAGGCCCTGACCACTGTGACTACTGTGCTTAATGGATAAATTGGCCTTATTCCACTTATCCCTGTGCTTTTTTTTCTTTTAAATATAGCCAAGAATTGAATCAGAAACTCACTTTGTGATGCTATGTCTTCTTCAGCTTTAAGAGTGAAAAAGACTCACTTACTTAAAAGAAGGCTATTGCCAATTAATTCAACTTCACTGAAGCTTATTAGATGACAAGTATAATTTATCATGTTAACATTCAGTTTGGGGCCAATTACTGCTTTTTTGGAAATTGATATAAACTGAATGCAAATATTCTTATATGTGATAAACTCAAGATTATGCCCATCAATTGAGGAGGCAGGAAAAAAAAAAAAAAACCAACTTTAAGAATTAATTTAAGAAGAGATTCCGTTATGTGGCAAACATATGGAGGGATGTGAGGGAAGAAACTGCAGCTAACGGGCGTGTCTGGCAGGAGCACAGCCAAAGGCAAGGTAGGTTTCTACTTAATTAGCAACGTCTTAGCAGCTCCAGCAAGATGTCCCTCCTTTTACTTGCTTGATGATGCCTGAAATGAATGAGGATTCTCTCTTCCATGGTACAAAGGATGCTTATAATGTGAAAACCCCAGAGAAAGATGAAGTATGGTATTAAATGCACAATGTATAATTTGAACTTTTCCTGAAAACGGATTGTTTTAAGGAGGAATGTCCTGGTATCACTCAGCTTTTGAAGCCTAGAAAAGGCTATGGGAGGTCAAGACAGCTCTTTAGAAGTATAGATCATCTTTGGCCCTTCCTGAAAGAGGAGGATAGCATGCTAGTATATGGGGGGTGGGGGAAGGAGGACACAGATAAAGGAGGCTAGGTCACCAACAAACTTTCCCTTTCATTACAATTTGTGCTGCAATCAGGATGAACAGGGCAGTGGACTTCTTGAAGCGGGATTCTCCTGACGTGGCTGGAACTGGGCAAGGAAGGAACTGGGGAGAGCAGAAGGTGCCATGGCCAGGAGTAGGCTAGGGGAACCAGCAGGACTCCTGGTACAATTGTGCAGGCTATGTACTGCTCAGATGTGCCATGTCTAAGGGGGTAGGGTCATGTATTTTGTAGATATCATAGGTTTATATATTTATTACAATAGTGTTCTGGCTGATGGTAGCAGAGTGTCTCGTTTTAAGACAAACAGCATATTACATTCATTTTCTGACCGAGGGGAATGATGTGATTTGGGAAAGGAGAGCATCTCTAATCTGCAGAGAGGTGTATACAGGCTAGCTGCAGCCCTGTACCCACCAGGAAGATCCCCAGCCTGAAGGAATCTCTACACTTTGCCCTCCTTGAGGGCAGGAGCCATGTTTTATTCATCCTTATTTCCTATTGCCTGACAGAGTAGAACACTATGCATGTGAAACCGAACTTTCTAAGAAACGCCGTAGCTACTAGCCATATGTGGTTATTGAGCATTTGAAATGTGGCTAGTCCAAATAGAGATGGGCTGTAAGTGTAACATACAGCCAGATTTTCAAGACTATGTATGAAAAATGTAAAATAACCTTAATAATTTGTTTATATTGATAATGAGCAGAGATATTTTTATATAATGGGTCAAGTAAAATACATTATTAAAAATTAATTTCATCTTGCTTCTTTAATGTGGCCACCAAAACATCTGAAATTACAGATATGGCTGGCATTTGTAGCTGACATTATATTTCTCTTACAAAGAGCTGCCTTAGAAGACTGACCAGGGAAAATGTCCTTGATAATTTAGTACAATGATTACTTACACTGTTGCTAATTTCATACCCTTTAATTAATACAATTCTGATCCACTTCATATCCTTTTCTAGAATTACATGAGGTGTAATCCTAAATAGGGTTAAACAAATATCTGAGGACCTTATGTTCCTTCTTTGCAGAGACAGTAAAGTTAAAAAGACAAAAACTCAATTTGTTTTATTGCTTGGCACTTTGCCCAGCTGATCTATAGGCTTTTATTTGGAGAATAAAATTGTGGCTAAAAATCTGCTAGCATTATTTAACTAGTCTCATATGAATATGGTGACCCATGTTTTGCACAGATTTTTGTTTCAGTTGATCATTTCCATGTATATGCTGATTATTCTGTTTTGTAGTTTTTCCATAAATTATTGAGAAACTGAACATTCTAAAAGCATATTAATAAGTTTTCCTCAAATACCCCTTTACTCAACTATGGACTCTTGTGACATACTAGTTTCCAAGTATATGGATTTGCCTTGGCACCACACTCACCTATGAGGTGGGCCACAGGAAGGTGAACATGCTCCATTGAATTCTGGACCGTGCTCACTTAGAGTAGAGAAAAGCTTATTGGGGAGCATCTGGTTGCCAGGTCAGGGCAAGCTGAGACAGAAGCTACTTCTACTAATACCCTATGTCAGGTCCAGCCTTGAGAGCCTGCGGGAGGCTATAGGAGGTTAAGACAATTCTATGGAACTACAGGTCATCCATTGGCCCTTTCAGAGAGGCAGGGGAGAGCTGTCCAGGTATTCAATGGAATGGGCTGAAAACCTTGTATAGAAATGCGTGTGTATACATATGTGTGTGTGACAGAGAGAGAGAGAGACAGAGGAGAGAGAGAGAATTAAAGAGAGAATAAGAGCGAGACAGAGAATAACAGGGAGAGAATGAGGCTGAACGAGAGACAGGCAGTGAATTTTCTGGATATAACTTTCCAAGGGCTAGACTATAAAATACCATCATCTATCATTTATATTGGGATTTTCAGAGCTGAACCAAACCCTGGAGGTCCTAAAATTTAAGAGTTAGGTCTATAATAGCAATGAGAATGGGGAAGAATTATTTATTCTGTCAATATTCAGTATTCCATTGACAGGTACTGATTACATAAAATTAATTTCTAAAACATCAAAGAAAAAATACTCATTCAGACAGAACGATCCCAAAAGGTTGCATGAAAAATTTAGTATTCATTTCTGCTGCAGGCTTTATGATAAAAAGTTATTATGTATTTGAGAGGCTGTCAAGACAGGGGTGTGAATTCAACAAAGGAAAACCTTAGATGATTTGCACTTCTTTCAGAAGGTCAAATGCTCATAAAAAAAGAGACATTTTAGCCTGACATTCAGAAATCTACTATAGTAAAAACAAGGGCCTGGGGGTCTTTCTAATCCTGAATTTGGACATAAAATGTATCATTTGCTTGTTTATTATTATTACTTTTTTAAATTTAAACAAGCATAGATTTTCCTAAGCTGTGGTCAAAGTAAAAGTTCAGCATTTCCTGTATCTTCAATTAACATTCTACATCGAAGACAAAAACAAACCAAATTTTTAATAGAATTGAGATACAATTGACCAGCACTTTCCCACTAAACATTTCCCTGTGGAGGTAGAAGTTGCAAGAACAAAGAAAAGGGTAGCCATAGGAAAAGTTCCACTGCTGGGCAACGGCTTGTGACCAGAGCTCTATTCCTCTTAACTGGGGCTGACTTCGGGGAAAATCCTCTTCCTCTCATGCAGATCTAACCAGAGGTGTGTGTGGTTAAGCCTGAGGTGCTGGGACTGATCCAAGTTCTCCCCTGTCAGGAGTGAGAACTTGGGCAAATTACATCCCTACCTGTTTAATGAGGGTAACACAAACCATCTTGTGGGGTAACTGTGTGGAAACGAGATGCTGCAGGTAAAGCACCGGGCACACAGTAACTGGGAAATAAACGGTGATTCTTACTAGTGTTACTATGAATTTCAAATCTGGGCCTTTGCTCATGTTCTCTCTGCATGAAAGTTTTTTTCCTTCCTTGTTGATATGGAGAACTCCTTTTCAGAAATGGTTCACCTTCCCTGAGAAATGTTCCTTGATTTCTCCAGCACTGTGAGCCTCTCCTTCTTCTGTGCTCCCAGGTTTGTACATACACGATATTTAATTCTGTGTTTACCTGCCTTCCACCCCCAAAGTGTAAGTTACAGTAACCAAAACCAAAAACCAAACCCAGTGCCGTTGAGCTGATTCTGACTCATAGCGACCCTATAGGACAGAGTAGAAGTGCCCCACAGAGTTTCCAAGGAGCACCTGGTGGATTCTAACTGCCGACCCTTTGGTTAGAGGTCGTAGCACTTAACCACTACGCCACCAGGGTTTTGTGGCATAAGCCCAATACATGCTTGTTGACAGAATTAATGACCAGTTTTTCTCTCCAGCCCCGACCCCTCCTGAGGACTCCTCATATATCTTGCATCTATTCCAGATTCTAATTTTACAGCCCCCTAGACATTTTTTTTTTTTTTTTAGACCTCCTTAGGTCACTATGAATCAGAAATGATTCGATGGCAACAGGTTTTGGTTTAGACCTCCTAGAGGAGCCTTGGTGGTTAAGTGCTGGCTGCTAACCAAAAGGTTGGTGGTTGGAACTCACCAGCTGCTCTGTGGAAGAAAGATGTGGCAGTCAGCTTCCATAAAGATTACAGCCTTGGAAACCCTATGGGGCAGTTCTACTCTGTCCTACAGGGTCGATAATGAGTGGAGTTGACTCCATGGCAATGGGGTTTTAGGCCTCCTAGATTCAAGTGGGGTTGCCATGAGTTAGAATCAACTCAACGGCAACTAACAACAGATCCCTTTCTTTCTACCTGTCCCCCTGTTCTATTCAGATGGACTTCCTTCTGGTTCTCCTCCTCATAGCTCTTCTGTTTCCTTCAAGATTTCTACCTCCCTTCCCCATACTATATTCTGGTAGGTCTCATCCATTCCATGATTTCAATGACTACATATATATAGTAATTTCAATTATATATATCTGCTAAAATGATAATGATGATGATATGTATTGAGTTCTCTATGGCAAGCATATAATTAACTCATTTATGAAGTAGAACTATTATCAATCCTGTTTTACGGATGGATAATTACCTTGCCCAAGTCACACAGTCGGTAATGCAGAGTCAGGACCTGACCTACAGTCTAGCACTGGATCATCCACCGTTACATACCACCCTGTACTGCCTCCTTCAGGTCTAGAATTCTGTCCATGTTACTAAATATCTACCCTTGGAGTTCCCACAGACCCCTCAAATAATATATTAAGAATTTTTAATTATCCTCTACATACTTGCTTTCTCCTGTGTTCTCAGTCTCAAGGATGGCACCACCTGCACCTAGTTAGACAAGCTGGATACCTGACATTGTCTCAGCCCGAATTCTCATTCTCTGTTTAATCAGGCACCAGACCTTATCCAGGTCTCCTAAATACCTCCCCAATATAGATGTAACCACTTTTCCCCATCTTCTCTGCTACTAGGTTGATTTTGGACAGTGTAACCTTTTGTCTTCCTGACTGTAACAAAATCATAAGTAGTTTCTCTGCTTCCTATCTTGTTCTACTCTGTAGTCAACACTAAACAGATGATATAATTTCTCTGCTTAATTTAATAGCTCCCTACTGACTCCAGGCTATAGCCTAAACCCCTTGGAGTGGCTAGATGACCAAGCTTTTGCTTCTCTCTCCAGCCTCAACTTGTGTTAAGTGCTGCATACATACCATGTTCCAGAGTACTGGGCTTCCTTCAGTTTCTGGAATTTATCACACACTCCATCATCTTTGGATCTTCATACTCACTGTAACCTTAGTGACTAGTCTGTCCTCTTTAACTGAATAATTCATTTTAAAAATAAATTTTCAGGTGGCACGGTCTTTTTATTTTCTGATTTTGTTATTCATTTCTAGATTTATTGCATGTGGTCTGCATGATTTCTGGTTTTTTAGTTTACCTTATGGCCAGTTTATAGTCATATATATATGAGTTGGAATCAACTCGATGGCACTGGGTTTGGCTTTTGGTTTTTTCTATATATGTATATTATGCATATATACACACACGCATATATTTTCACTATTTCATGCTAAGAAGATGTATTTTCTATTTTAACATGGTCTGTGGTATATACAGTGTATCATCCACTTTTTTTCTGGCTCTCGGGTTCTTTGGGAGTATACGTTTACTATGGAAAGTATTTCCTGCCCTCCAGTGGGGACTTGCATAATGGTGAAAGGTGAAAGAAACAGTAGCTGAAGCAAAATAGCTGAGGTTTGAGGCTTGCAAGTAAGGTAGTACAACCGGAAGTGTGACTGGGTAAAAATTTTGTCTCTTTTGGCTTTGGTATCCCTAGATAAGCCTTGTAAGCATATTTATGGTTTCCTGTGTGATAGTTAGGGAGCCCTGCTGGGGTTGGTTTTGACTTTTTGTGTCATGTTTGGAAAACCAGAGGCTTCCCATGTAACCTAATGGAAGGTGCCATGAAAAACATCAGCAATCAAGGTCTGATGGTAAAGATGTGTGACCACTAAATGTGGATTTGAGAACCTTAAAAGTTCTGTAATACCAGATAAATATTTCTCAAAATTCATATTACCAACCAAAAATTTAATGCTCCCACTGATGAAAACACACAGTATCAAAAAAAAAAAAAAAAAAAAGTGGAAAATAATTGGGCCTTAAAAGGGATAAAGTACAGGTCATATATCAATTATAACTACTTCATACATTTTGTGAATGAGGTCTTTTATAGCCCACATTGGTTTTTCTACTTGGCCTATTATAAAGTAAAAGAGATAAATTAGTCTTCCATAGTATGTACATTTTCTATTTCTTCCTGGCTTTCCTGTAGTTTTTGTTTTTGAGTGTTGATGTCACATTATTTGGTGCATAGATATTATAACTCTCATAAATCTATTAGAAAATACACTTTTTAGAATTATAAGATGCTTTTTTTTGTTTAATAATTTTAGCCTGAATTTCATCTAATGAGCATAAAATCTTTACTTGTGCTTCATTTTGAAATGCATTTATCTGATATATCTTTGTCCATATTTTTATTTTTAAACATTCTTGGTTGAAATGATGTTTCTTATCTACAACATAGATTTGGATATTGCTTTTTAAGCCAATCTGGAATTATTTTCTTGTTACAGAGGTGAGTTTAACTCTTTTATATTTATCATTATGACAGTACATTTTGTTTCAGCTCTGGAAGAAGGATTGAGTGCTTTATAAGAGATTTCTGGTTAGGTATCCTTTAGATGATAGGTGAGTCGCTTACCATGCCCCTGACTGCTAGTTTTGAAAGACCAAACTCAAATGGCTTAAACATGAAAGTGATTTATTATCGTGTAGAACAAATAAACCCAGGAACCTTTCACATTATGTCTTCTACTACACACACACACACACACACAGAGATTATCTACCTACCTATTTGTCATCTGTCATCATCTATTTATGTTTTTCAATTTTTTCCTTTGTTTTATTTTTTTTTTGTATGCACTTAGGAATACGTGTACTTTGAGCTATAGGTTACCTTTGTTTAATTTTATATACTATTTTTAGTCTCTGATTATTCAGACACTACCTCTTAGTTTTCTAATATGTACAATGATAATATGAGCATATTTCCTCTTCCTCGCTCCTTTCCTTCTGGCTCTCCAGCACTCAATTTCAGTATACAAAATTACATTTTTAGTTTTAGCTCTGTACTTTTAAATTTTCTTATACTTTTAATTTTTCAGCTTGAAAAATATTTCCTTTGACTCAGGGTTATTACACATGAGGCAATAAGTGAATTACACTATCTTCAACTTTTGTAATTGATATATAATTTAAAAATCTCAAGGCACAGAGCATGCCATCCTAATCCCTATATTTGCTTTAGTATTGGCTTTACAATTAATTACATTCCATATGCCATTCCTTTCGCTTTTGGCTAAGAGATTTATCAAAAGCCACATAGAAAAGTAGATGACTGAGCCAACATTTAAACTAAGGTTTTTGGTTTTTTGATGCCAAATTTCATCCCCTTTCCACTACATCATGCTCCTTCCAAGAGTAAGAAAATATACGTATTTTTACAAGATAAACTATATTGAAAAAAAGAAATCAAAACAGTACAAGAAAAAACAAGCAAAATATAAAAGTTTAGAGATAAAAAAGAAATAAAATAGAAATAAAGAAATAAATATGTAAGAGAGATTAAAAGTCACTTCATTAGCATATAACATGGAAAAATAAAAGATGCTTTATAAGTTCTTATTGCATACAAAAGATCACATATTTCTGGAAAAGATATTTACAAGCCAATGATAAAATGGAATAAAAGGAAGCAAGAGATTAACAAGAGCTTATAGAAGGTTAATCTTTTTTTTCAAAAAGGCATTAAAATAGACAGCAGGCTAAATTAAAAGTCACTAGATGTATTTTGTATCGCTTGAACAAAGGTAGCCATAGACTCCAGCAGAATTGTTAACCTTTTGGATAACCCAAGGGATGGGTTTCTTGGAAGGAATTTTTGGTTTGATCTTCTTCGGCTGGTGTGTAAATCATTTGGGATCCTTTCAACTGCCAGTTTCAGAAGACCCAACCCAAAGAGTTTAAACATGGAGAGAAGAGATAGGGTGGTAGTTCCGAGGTTGTTTCTTTCAATGGCCTAAAGGTGACATTAAGGTTTCAGGTCCTTATTGTGCTGCAGCCAGCCTCATCATGTAAGCTTTTTCCCAAGGCTAGTCTCCTCAGGGGTACAAAATGGCTGCAACAGCTCCAAACACCACATTCTCACATAACCACAACAAAGGCCAGAAAAAAAGACCAGCCCTTCCTTATGGATATTTTAAAGAATGTGGTCCCAGCGGCATCCCTAATAGACTTTCCCAGGAGCATAAGTGACTGAAACTGTGCCACTTACTCACTGCTAAATCAATCACTGGTAGGAGGAAAACAGTTACAGTGATTGGTTTAAAATAATATAGATTCTCCCCTGGGGCTAAGGATGGACACAGGTTTACCTGAAGCACTTGGTTACCCAAATCTAATGCAAAGAGAAGGGTGCAATCAACTAACAGCATCTGTCATAGTTGGAGACAGACAACAGAAAGACCTCACCCTTCATCCTTCACCTGTATGCCTCTGACTTCTGACCACTTTCAAATAGCCCTTGTGGCAAAGTGATTAAGCGCTCGGCTGCTAACCGATAGGTCAGTGGTTCAAACCCACCAGCTGTTCTGTGGAGAAAGATGTGACATTTTGCTTCTGTAAAGATTTACAGCCTTAAAACCCTATGGGGCAGTTCTACTCTGCCCTATAGGGCCACTATGAGTTGGAATTGACTCGATGGCAATGGGTTTGATTTTTTTGGTTTAAATACCACGGAGGATCAGGAGTAGGGAAAGATATACAACTCCATCTTTTTAGCATGCAGCTTATAATGGCTGATTGTTATTGGCACAAATGGCTGCCATTAGGTATATAACTTTTTCCATGTAATTAATGACACACTGGATTTCTCTTCAAGAATAACCATGACTAATATTGAATTGGGAACCCTGGTGGCGTAGTGGTTACATTCTACAGCTGCTAACCAAATGGTCGGCAGTTAGAATCCGCCAGGCAGTACTTGGAAACTCTGTGGGGCAGTTCTACTCTGTCCTATAGGGTTGCTATGAGTCGGAATCGACTCGACGGCACTAGGTTAATGTTAAATTTTCAAGGTGCTTATAAGTCAATGAAGAGACCAGGCTTTAACGTCTCCATGAGCTAGATGAATATTTACACACATGCACAGTCACACTCACAAACATACCTGTGACTCCAATAAGGAAAATAAACATAAACACATGTTAAAAAAGAAGCACTTCCAAGGGATGAAGGGAATCCAAGATCAAGTTTACAGATATACCCCAAATTTAAAATTACTGCTTAGATTCTCATGAAAAAGGGGAAGACACAGAAACCAACATAGAAGTGTTGATTATAATAATAAGAAAAATGTACTGACTGCCTATAATATGCCAGATACCACACTGGGTTCCTTATGGGCATCATCTCATTTAATTTTCACAATAACATGTAAAGGTAGATTCTACTATTATCTTCATTTTGCAAATGAGGATACGAAGGCTGAAGGACAAAGACATCGCTCAGGTTACCCTGTTAGTGAGTAGCAGGGTCACAAGTTGAATCCAGGTCTGTCTGCCTCTGATGAGTGGTTGACCTTTGACATCTACCTTGGAAAGATGGTGGCAACAACAATCTCCCCTGAAATGTTTCTCCTCTTTTTTAGGGTCCTAAACTGCTCCTGAAGAGCTGCTTGGACATTGCATTAGTTGGTTTTATGACTACTGCTTGAAAAGAATCAAGAAATAGTTTGAGCACATTAAATGTGTTTCTGATACAGAAGCTCCCCATAAGGGACAAACTGTACAAACCTCCCTTTTACCTGTTGAAAATATAAAATATTTTAGGCAGAAATTATGCAGTAAAATACTTTAACATTATACGATTTTGTACAATTTATATTTGAAAAGATGTTTTACATGTGTGCTATGAAGTGATCGTCCCTCAAAGAAAGAAGCTTCTCTTTTAAGTTTCTGAAAAAGTTTAGTTGGGGAAAAATTTACCAAACCTTTAAAAATAATGGCCTTATATAAACGTACATTGCTTTTTTACATTTTCAAGATAAAAAAGCATTTTTCATGCAAAAATATTTGGCAGGTCACAGGCTTTAAAAAACAAACATTTAAGTTCCACCTTAATGAAATGAGAGGCCAGCCCTTTGCAAAATGAGTAGCTGTTAGGGATTGACTTGTGTCCCTCAAAAAGATATGTTGAAGTCCTTAGCCCTGTACCTCTGAATGTAACTTTGTTTGGGAAATAGGGTTTTGGTTTTTTTTTTTTTTTGCAGATGTTATCAGTTAATTAAGGTCCCTGGGTGGTGGAAGTGGTTAAGAAAGAAAGAAGAAAGTCCTGCTGATCTGCTTCTGAAAGGTCACAGCCATTAAAACTCTACGGAGCACACTTCTACTCTGAAACACATGGGGTCACCATTATCTGGAATCGTAGCTAGTTTATTATTTTGTTTTCATTTTGC
Organism: Elephas maximus indicus; assembly: GCF_024166365.1. Lineage (NCBI taxonomy): Eukaryota > Metazoa > Chordata > Mammalia > Proboscidea > Elephantidae > Elephas > Elephas maximus. Next base: position 164,847,292 of record NC_064819.1, read on the forward strand.
ACAGTTCATTTTTAAGTCCATCTCTTTCCTCTTGCATTTCACTGTAAGTGGCAAGGAGAAACCATGTGGCCCCTTTAATATCTTTCTTAGAAATCTCATCAGCCAGATATCCATGTTCATCACTTACATGTTCATTATTTTCTTTTGAAGCCTCACCAGAAGCACATTTAACATCCACATTTCTAGCAGCATTCTATTGCTGGCGCCATATGTATTCTCTAAGAAGATGTAGACTTTTCTACAGCTTTCCTCACTTCCTTCTGAACCCTCATCAGAATCGCCTTTGAGGTCCACAATTCTATCAACTTTCTCTCTCTTTCGGCTCTGGAGCAAGGTCCTTGTCTCTTTTAACTTCTTCTCCTGGGCAATCTTCATGTGGCTTGGCATCTCTCCCCATCTTTGCTTCTTGCACTTGCTTGTTTAATCTCTTTTATATCTCAAAAGAGATGGATTTAAGACACACCCTAAACTAATCTTGTCTTATTAGCATAATAAAGACAACCCATTCCCAAACGGGATTATAATCACAGGCATAGAAGTTTGGATTTACAACCTATGTTTCTGGGGCACACAATTCAATCCATAACACAGCCCTAGAAACGAAGACAGTGGCCCAATTATTTAGGTTTGGGATGTCAGGTATATTTAGAAACATATGGGACCCAGTTAAGGACATTTCAATGTTTCCAATGCTTTGCAACTCAATGGTACTTAATTTACTTCAAAATTGGGTTAAAGAGCTATTAATGTATGGGACTGAATTCAGTGTAACAAAATCCTTGTCAATATTTTATGCTTAATATAAATCTCCAAGGATAAAACCCCTCACGAAACATGGTTTCCTCCTGGATCTCTCAGAATGTTAGAGTTATACGACAGATATACTATTTATTCTCTCTCTGTGTGAGAGTGTGTGAGTGTGTGTGTGTGTGTGATTTATTTCTTCATTTGTTGCAGTCGTTATCTGATAACCATGCCAAATGCTAGGATCATGAGCAACTCTATTAGGCCTGAGCATGTAGAGTTACGAATTTTAGTATTTTAATTAAATAAAATAGTTATTCTGACACATGTTTAACGAAATACACAGTTGTTACTGTGCTGCATGATAATTAGCTGTAAGAGGGAGTTTACAAAAGACTGTCATTCATTAGCATTAATTTTACACAGTCAAATCTAATTGTTGAAAACGTCTCTATAATCATAAAGTTGTCCTGGATACCAAGAACCATTTAATTCTTTCTCTTTTTCTCTCTCTGTCTCCTCCCACTCCTTTTCTTCCCACCCTTCCCCAGGATGGATGAGCCCCCAAGCACTGCCACTCATTTGCCCTCTTGCCTTTCTTGCCTTGAAAGCACCAAGCCTAGGATTCTGCAGATCTTGAAGCCACACGTAGTTTGGGGCCTTAAATATGCATCACCTGTTTTATTTGGAGGGGTCATCCCCAATCATGTTGGGGTGGGATAGAAAGGAGAAACCTAGGCATGGGATAGGTACCCCAGGGCAGAGAAAGGGCAAATGCCAGTGGTTCTGTAGACTCAGCATTTGGCAATTTGGGGCCAGGGAATGAGAGGGTGAAGGGATGGAGATACAAAGGGAGAAAGGAGAGGAGCAGAGTGGTGTGTGGAGCCCAGAGCCTGTGTAAGAGATTCCGAGGTGTCTGTGTATGCATCTGGAACATAGCCCCAAACTTGCCCTCCTCAGGGAGCCTGGAGGCAGATGGAGAAGGAGAACAGAGCCATTCTTACCTTCTAGGGGGAATTAGACAATCAAACTTAGGGCCTAATCCTAGCCCTGTCACTTTCTAGCTGTGCGATTTCAAGTATTCACCAACCTCTCTGAGCCCCAGTTTCCCCACTGGTAAAGTGGGAATAATACTCTCTACCTTATATAGTTATTGTGAGGATTTAATGAAATGAAGCACCCTAACGACATCGCTTAAGACAGAGCAGGCTTTTTTTTCTTTCCTTCACCCCTGAGGCACAAAGAAAGCTCCCCGCTTCTCCTACACCATCCCCGAACACCAAAACCAAACAAGTTGTCAGCAAGTCAATTTCGACTCATGGCAACCCCACGTGTATCAGAGTAGAACTCTGCTCCATAAGGTTTTCATGTCTGTAAACTTTCGGAAGCAGATCACCAGGCCTGTCTTCTGAGGTGCCTGTGGTGGATTTGAGCAGCTAACCTTTCAGTTTGTAGCTGTGCGCTTAACTGTTTGTGCCACTGAGGGACTCCCACACCATCCCCAGCTTTCCTCAATTTCCCCCACTGAGCCCCGTTGGCACAAAGGTTAAGCACTCGGCTGCTAGCATTCGGTTGGCAGTTTAAACCCACCTAGTGGCTCTGTGGGACAAAGACCTGGCAATCTGCTTCTGTAAGGATTACAGCCAAGAAAACCCTATGGAGCAGTTCTACTTTATCACACGAGGTTACTATGAGTTGAAATGGACTCAGTGACACACAACGATATATTTATGTAATCTCACTTTTGAAAATCAGAACATTAAAATAAATGGCAATGGCTAAATCTGAGACAGAAAGTGAATGATGGCCTTTGGCTCCTTGCAGTTGGAGTGGGGGTGGGGTGTCATGGTGGGAGGAAGAGTCCTCCTGTCTCCAGGGCACAGGAGCATTTCTTGTCCTTTATGAAAGGAGGGCTGTTCCTGAGTGGGAACTGTTACTGCGCTGACAGCCCACCTATGTCCTCTGACCAGGCACTGCCCAGGCCAGGGGGTCAAAGTCGCTCTCAAAGTCCTGGGGAGGGAAAGCCCCCACCCACTCAGGGTCTAAACTAGTAAACTCAGGGGCTAGGGGAATCTGGTAAGACAACAGCTACACCTTACAATTTCTGCCCATCACTTTGTGTTAAGAGCTACAGGCTTATCTCTAATTGGGGCCCACACAGCAATAGTAAAAAAACAAAAAACAAATCTGTTCCTGGTATTTGAGGAAGGCCAGGCTGATACTAAAAGTTAAATTGGTTCTCTCGTGGCATCTTGGACCTGCAGGACTGGCTCCTCTTTAAAGTGCCTGGTGGGTTTTCCTCTCCTGCTCAATCTCTGTTTAACGATCTACATTAATATTTCAGAAACATCAGGTGGCGTGTGCACTGATGGTACTTTATTCCCTGGACTAGAAAAACTGTTTCTGTGGAACTGGATTGCTTTTTGCAGTTTAACAACCTGTCTTAGGCTAAGAGTCAAGTAATATTGCCCTTGTAATTATCCTGTCATAGCTACAAGGCTACAGATGAGGGCATGTCTGCTCTGTAAAAGGCCTATCCAATTCGGACATTAAAGAGATGTCATGATCCAAATGAAACACAATGGGCCACCAACCCAAGCCAGTCATACCCAGCCAGTCAGCTCCCCCCGCCCCATTTCTGCCCACTAAGTTACACTGACAACTTGTTACTTAAGTAGAAAATGCAATATAAGAAAATACTCACTGAAAAGGCATCCTCCCCCCTCAAACGGGCGCTGAGCTAAGTTCAGTGACATTTGACTGCATACCCAAAGTGGAACAATTTTATGTTTATGCCTGATTCCTTCTTAGTAGCTTCACAGGTATTTTAATAAGAAGATTCCACCACTAATAAAGGTTTCAGGCTTTGGGGGTAATTCTCATTAAGAAGTGCAGGAAAGCACATTTCTCTCCCATGGCTAAAGAAAGCATTTTTAGAAAGAATTTCTAACGGCTCAAAGAAGCCCCCCGTAGATGTGTAGGTTCGAACCCCCTCCCTCCCACTCTTCCCAGTTCCAGGACAGCCGCTAACTTCCTAAGGGCATCTGAAGAGTTCAGATGCACTTGCCTAGGTCACGTGACACACAAACACTGCTATAACTTTACCCAAGGCAGAAGAGGACTTCACAGAAAGCAGCGCAAAGACGCGAACGGGGACACAGGGGAGAGGGGTACTCGGAGAAACACTGTACTTGGCTTTTCTAGATTTCCAGTTCAAAAAAGGCATACTAGTCTCCTGGTTAGTAAAACACAAACCAGTGATCGCTGCCTCGCCTCCACCGCTTTATTGAATCCTATTTATTTTCTTCCTTGGAAACCGTAGTGGCCTAGTGGTTAGGTGCTATGGCTGCTAACCAAAGGTTCAGTGGTTCCAATCTGCCAGGCGCTCCCTGGAAACTCTATGGGGCAGTTCTACTCTGTCCTATAGGGTCGGAATCGACTCGATGGCACTGGGGTTTGGGTTTCTTCCGTAAAGGCCCAGGGATGGCCCGCCACGCCGAGTCCTGGCGCTGCTGCGAGCTCCAGCTTTCTGGGCTGCTGCTTCCCTGAAAGCCATGCTCCCTTTCTTTCCCCACCTTTGTTTCCATTTCCTTTACACAGTAGGAAACCAGCCAGGAACCAGCCCCGCGCCCTGCGGCAGGCTCCTCCACAGACCCAAACTTTGTACCCTCCGGGGTGAAGAAAGATACTCCCCAATCAGAACCCCGTGGGTGAAGCCTCCCTTTGGGAGGAGCCGGCGCCGAACGTTCCCCGTGGCCGTTTCCCTCGCCCAGCCAGCCTTCCGGAGCACCCGCCCGCGGGAACATCACCTGGGTGTTCACTGTCCCCTTCCAGTAGACTGCAACACAGCAGCAAACAGGGCCGAATGCCCCTCTCCTCCGTGGGATCGGGGACCTACCCGAAAAGCCCTCGTCGCAAAACCGCTGGCTTCTGGTTCCAGCTGCGAGATGGTGGGGGGAAGAGTGGGAGGGTCCGAATCCCGGACCGCAGTCTAAGACCGGTCCGGGAGACAACCCTGTCTCTGTTTCCAAAGACAGTGTCAAGAGAGGCCGCAGGCGCCAAACAGCGGTGCTACCTTCGCCCCTTAAAGCATGGTTCTTCAAGGAGGAGATCTTTACTGGGCCCCTGCTGTGTGCCAGGCGCTCTTCAAGGAGCTTGGGATACTTCAGCGAATGAAATGTTAAAAATATACCTGTTCTCGCAGAGTTGCTTTTTCAAGTGCTTACTTTTCTTGCCTCTAATAGTCACATAGGTTCCTGTGAACATTTCTAGGTATTTACAGCTGAAGAGTTTAGGAGTAGAAATTTTGCTTTATATATATATAACCCAAAACCAAACAACCCCATTGCCGTGGAGTCAATCCCAACTTATAGCGACCCTGTATGACAGAGTAGAACAGCCTCATAGGGTTTCCAAGGAGTGGCTGCTGGATTCGAACTGCCTACCTTTTGGAGCTTAGCTCTTACCCACTGTGCCACCAAATACTTAAGTTAAATACTTCCTCATGTTAAATCCTTGAAAGTTACTCCCCTGTTCAATTTTTCTAGCCCTGACCAGATTTGAGTCTTTTCCAAGTAAATTCAAGGGCGAATTGTCTCGCAATTTTCTCTTACATGCATTTCTTTTATATTCCATATAAAAGGACAAAAGTATCTGGAATGCTAATTTTTGCCACTTCAATCCTTTGTTCCAGAGATTGATGGTGATGACCACAATGATTATATCAAATTATATGTGATTCACCTACTCTAAATGAGGGGTGTTTCTTTTTCCCCATGTTGTAAAAGTAAAGAAACCATTTCCCCCCTGGTCCTATATCTTTCCTTGTGTTTTACTAGGCCTTAAAGCCGAAAACCAACCGGTTGCTGTGGAGTCAATTTCAACTCATAGTGACCCTAGAGGATAGAGGACTGCCCCACAGGGTTTCCAAGGAGTAACTGGTGGATTCAAACTGTGGAGGGTTTGGTTAGCAGCCATAGCTCTTAACCACTGTGCCATTAGGGCTCCTACTAGGCATTAAAAAACAAACAAACCAAACCAAGCACTGTTGAGTCGATTCTGACTTATAGCGACCTAGCGACCCTATAGGACAGAGTAGTACTGACCCTTAGAGTTTCCAAGGGGCACCTGGTGGATTTGAACTGCCAACCCTTTGGTTAGCAGCCTAGCACTTAACCACTACATCACCAGGGTTTCCTACTAGGCATTAGCAGCTACAAAATTGTGCTAGAAATCATTATTAAGTAAAATATTACCATGAGCTTTAATTATATCCTTGTTTATGTTTGACAATTTCCATAGATGTTGATGGAGGATATGTGGCTTCATCTTACATTTTTTTTTGTCTTTATGTGATTTTTTAAAATTAAATTTTATTGTATTTTAGGTGAAAGTTCACAGTGCAAATTAGTTTTTCACTCAAAAATTTATGCACAAATTGTTCTATTACTTTGGTTGCAATCCCTGAAATGTGTCAGCACTCTCCTCCTTTCCCTTTACACTCTGGGTTCTCCACATCCATTTATTCAGGTTTCCTGTCCCTTCCAGCCTTCTTGTCTTTACTTTTGGGCAGCTGTTGCCCATCTGGTCTCATATACTTGGTTGAACTAAGAAGCATGTTCCTCAAGTGTGTTACTGTTTGTTTTATAGGCCTGTCTAAATCTTTGGCTGAAAAGTAAGTTTGGGAGTGGCTTCAGTTCTGAGTTAGCAGGGTGTTGGAGGGGCCGTAGTCTCGGGGTTTTCTCCTGTCTCTGTCAGACCAGTGAGTTTGGTATGTTTTTGTGAATTTGAATTTTGTTCCACATTTTTTTCCTGCTCTGTCCAGAACCACCTATTGTGATCCCCTTCAGAGAGGTCAGTGGTGGTGATAGCCAGGCACCATCTAGTTCTTCTGGGCTCAGGCTGGTGGAGGCTGTGGTTCATGTGGTCCGTTAGTCCTTTGGACTAATATTTTTCTTGTGTCTTTGATTTTTTTCATTCTCCTTTGGTCCGAATGTGATAGAATCAGTAGATGTATTTTAGATGGCTGCTCACAAACTTTTAAGACCTCACATGCTACTCAACCAAATCAGGATGTAGAACATTTTTTTAATGAGCTATGCTATGCCAATTTTTTTTAAGGCCAATTGACCTAGATGTCACCTGAAACCATGGTCCCCAGCCCTCAACCCCAGTAACTCAGTCCCTCAAGGTGTTTGGATGTGTCTAGGAAGCTTCTATGGCTTTGCCTTGATCAAGTTGTGCTGACCTCCCCAATGTTGTATGTCTTTCCCTTCACCAAAGTTGATCCTTGTCTACTATCTCGTTAGTGATATCCTCCCCCGGCCCCTGCCCTCCGATATAGCCATCAAAGATTGTTTTTTATTTCTGTGTGTAAGCCTTTTTTTGGGTTTTTATAATAGTGGTCTCATATAATATTTGCCTTTTTGTGGTTGACTTATTTCACTCAGCATAATGCCCTCCAGATTCATCCATGTTGTGAGATATTGCACTGATTCATCATTGTTCTTTATCTTTGCATAGTATTCTGTTGTGTGTATGTACCAAAGTTTGTTTATCCATTCGTCTGTTGATGGGCACTTAGAGTGTTTCCATCTTTTTGCTATTGTGACTAATGCTACAGTGAACATGGGTGTGCATGTGTCTATTCCTCTGATGGCAGTTATTTCTCTAGGATATATTTCTAAGAGAAGGATTGCTGGATCATATGGTATTTCTATTTCTAGCTTTTTAAGTTGAGGAGGTGCCATATTGTTTTCCATAGTGGTTGTACTATTTTACATTCCCACCAGTAGTGTGTAAGAGTTGCAATCTCTCCGAACCCTCTCCAACACTTGTTATTTTGTTTTTTTAAATGCAAGTAATGTCAGGGTGAGATGGTATCTCATTGTAGTTTTGATTTGCATTTCTTTAATGGCTAATGATCATTTCCTCATGTGTCTGTTAGCTGCCTGAATGTCTTCTTTGGTGAAGTGTCTGTTCATATCCTTTGCCCATTTTTCAATTGGATTGTCTTTTTGTTATTGAGGCATCAAAGTATTCTATAGATTTTAGAGATTCAATCCTTGTGGGATATTCCACAGACAAAATTTTTTTCCAGTCTGTAGGTTCTCTTTTTACTCTTTTGCTGAAGCCTTTGATGAACATAAGTATTTAATTTTTAGGAGTTCCCAGTTATCTAGTTTATCTTCTGGTGTTTGTGCGTTGTTAGTTGTGGTTTGTATTGTGTTTATGCCATGTATTAGGGCCTCTAGTGTTCTCCATATTTTTTCTTCCATTATCTTTATCGTTTTGGGTTTTATATTTAGATCTTTGATTGATTTTGAGTTAGTTCTTGTGTATGGTGTGAGATATGGGTCCTGTTTCATTTTGTGACAGATGGACATCCAGCTTTGCCAGCATCATTTGTTAAAGAGACTGTCTTTTCCCCATTTAGTGGACTTAGGCCTTTTGCCAAAGATCAGCTGACCATGGATGGATTTATTGATTTCTACTTTTATGGCATTGTGATCAGAGAGAAAGCTTTGTATTATTTTGATGTTTGGGAATTTATTGAGGATTGCTTTGTGGCTTAAACTGTGGCCTATTTTGGAAAATGTTCCATGTGTGTTGGAAAAAAATGTATACTTTGCTATTGGGTGGAGTGTACTATATATGTCTATGAGGTCAAGTTGGTTGATTTTGGCCTTCAGGGCTTCTGTATCTTTGTTGAGTTTCTTTGAAATTTACCCCTATCATCCTAACTTTGAACGAGTCTTTTATTACTGAATATCACCTTGACTTCCTTTCCATTTGAAAATTCTATACCTATAGTGTTCATCTTACATTTTGATGACACTTTTATATATACTTTGAAAACTATCATTACATGTACTATTTATTTTTATAGCAGGTCTGAAACAGCTATAGGGTGGGTGGATCCCATTTTAGTAATAAAGAAACTGAGGTAAAAATGAAAAGAATAAACCAAAGACAGTGATGCAGGAGAAGAATCCCATCAAGTTCTCACTCTAAGCCTTGAGTTCTTTCCATGATGTTACCACCCTTAGTGAGCGCTAAGGGAGCTGAAATGCTGAGCTAAAACTCCATCTCTGTCCCTGTAACATCCTTTCTCTTAACTGGAGACTGGGCTGGGGTATTGGGTTTCATTCCACTTTGACAAGAAGACCTCTGACACTGAATTTTTAGATAAACTTTCATCTGCTTCAAAAATTTATAGTGGGATCTGTTGATTCTGAAGTCCCTGGGTGGCACACATGGTTAAGGACTTGGCTACTAACTGAAAGCCTGCTGGTTGGAGTTCACTCAGATTTGCCTTGAAAGAAAGGCCTAGTGATCTACTTCTGAAAGATCGCAGACATCGGAAACCCTATGGAGTGCAGCTCTACTCTGAAGCACAAGGGGTCGTCATGAATCAGAACTGAGTTGACGGCAACTGGTTTGGTTTTTGGTTTCATTAATTCTGGTCTTAGTAACAAAAGGAATTTGTGAGATGACTGACACCACATGCTGATGGGAATGAGGTTCATTGTGCTTCCCACATTTATATACCACAGGCTGCAGAGGGCACACAGTGATTCCTGGTGTCCATTCCTTCTCATTAAGGAATTGTTCAGAGACATCTCTTTGTTGACCTGGTCTGGCTCTCTTCTTAGGACCCAGGTTGTTCTTAAGCTGCCAATGTGGCCTGAGCTGGAATGTTACTTTTCTATACCATCCACCTGCTGCTGAGCTTAGTCTACAAAAGGATTTGTTCCCTTCCAAAATGCTTTACAGAATTCTGGCTGAGTCTCTCTAGAATGTGCTTTCTTTCCAAACTGGACACACTGTGTCCACATTCACTTTAGGGGATGAATTCTCATTGAGTTATGATAACAGCATTAAGAATCTCTTGCTGTTATCGGATTCCTATTAAGATTTTGATATTTTTAAACATCTCTCAGGCTGCAGCATCTCAGGATGTTACTGTTTGATGTCAATTTATGCCTGTTAAATAAGCATTGCATAAACACCAATGAGATACTGTAATGTTCCTTAAAGTGTTTTTCACAGAACACTAGTCCCATGAAGTGATCTATAAAGAAGGGATTTTATGGTTGTAATAGGTTGAATTATTAGGTGTGGCCGTGTGACTTGCTTTGTTCAATTCATTGTGGATTAGAGAAACAATCTGTGAATTACAAGACTAGGATTTGAAAGGTGTCACAAATTTTCACTGCCTCTTTTGCTTCTCTGCTATTGCCTAAGAAAAACATGCCCTAGTTACCCTGCTGGGTTGAGGAGGATGACAGAGGCATAGAACATGTAGGTCTACAGACCTAAAGCACGAAGCAAAACTGTTCCTGCCAAACTGCAGGCCTGTGAGAATAAATGATGAGTGTTTTAGGACACTGACTGTTGGTATTGTTTGCTATCCAGAATAATTGCAGCGATGGAAAACTGATACAATGGTCAAAAGAGTTTGGGATACATTTTACAATATAACTTCCTCTTTGACAGTCGTAACCCACACTGATTACATTAAATGCTTTGTGAAAGACTGCATTAACCCATTACTTCTCAAACTTATTCCACATTTGTACCTTTATATAATACTAATATCCTGTGGAACATACACTTTGAAAATGTATTTATTTATTTTTTTAATATCAAGGGCCATTTGTCTAGATCCTGGACTGGCTATTAAGAAACTCTTGAACTATTAGGCACAACTGACAGTGCTTTTCAAGCCTTACCAACCAATTAAAAAAAAAAAAGCTCCCTAAAACATTTGCTTACTAGTGAGTTCCCATTTGTCATCTCATGGCTGCTGAATTTCATTTCAGTGATCTGTCCCTTATGGCTCCAAATTTTTAAGTGATTAAGTGTTATTTTCCAGTCCTGATGCTAGCCATATTTTAGACTGATTTTATAATCAATATGAGAACATCTATTTTTAAATAAATGACCAGTAAATTAAATTGATCAATTTTAATTAAATTCATTAGTTTTTTTCAAATCACATATCTAATATTCACTGTTAAAGTACTTAGAAGCTATGTTGCTGTTGAGAATGAGGATGAATAACCTGAAACATTTGAGAAATGTGGAGCACATATAGGAGTGTTCTTTTTCACAATGCCAAGGCTTGGAGCTGCTTTCTAAGCACCAAAGAAAACACAAGGATTTCAGGGAACATGTAGGAAATGGCCCCCTTTTTATTTAATTTAGGTAACTATGAGTCACTTTTGATATTTCTTTATATCCTCTAAGATGCCTTAGCATATGCATTTCATTCATACATGAGAAGATTTGGTGTTGGTTTACAAAGTTAAACATAAAATTACCATGTGATCTAGCAATTTCTAGGCATATACCCAGATGCTTATGTTTAAAACCCACCATTGGTAATAAGGTCTGTACAAAAATTTACATTGCCTTTCCTTTTTCAAGAAGAAATTTGATTTGATTTTAAATTCTACCCATTACACAAAAAATTACCCCTAAGATAATTCATTCAGAATCTAAAGGGTTGAATGGCTTGAATTTTTCCTGAAAACTTTGCTTTACCTTCAGACCTAATTCATTCTCTCATTTGGGAAAACAACCAGCCATTTAACTAGACAGCCAACCAACCAATCAATCAATCACTCAACCGACCAACCCACCAATAAGTCAAACAACTACCAAAGTAGTCATTTGGCCACCCAGTAAACTACCAAACCAACTAACTAATTGGAAACCAACCAACCAGCTAATGAGCCAGCTAACTAACCAGCTTATCAATTGACAAAACTGACCAGACCAGCCAATGAACAATCCTGGAAACCAACTACCCAACCAGCCAATCAGGCAATCTAACCGAACAACATTTATTGAGAATCACTTTTATTGATATGGCTCCCAGGGCAGCTTTTTTATGTGTTCTGCTCACTCTGCGGGGAGGGGATGAGTGTGCTATAGTGTATTTTCTTTTCCTTTGAGATTAGATTTGAACTAGAAACAGTTCAGAAATGTAGGTGCAGTGATACATCCAGTGGGGCACTGTAATGGTTAGGATTGTGTGTCAACTTGGCTAGGCCATGATTTTCAGTGTTTTGGGAGTTGTATAATGTTGTGATCAATTCCGTGTTGAAATTTGATAAGTGATCACCCCATGATGGCATCTGCTGAGTGGTATTGGTGGGGGCAGGGCCTGTGGCGGCTCACTGCCCCCTCAACCTTCATGTCTCTGCCCTCTTCTGCCTATTTCTTTCCTGCTTGCTTTACCGGGGATTTTGTTTGTTCTAGATTCTGCAGCTGGCTCCTGTTTGTCTGATCTCTGATTTTTGGGACCTGAGCTAGCAGCTTGCCTGCCAATATTGAGATTTTTCAGTCTTCACAGCCTGCTACAGCCTGCTTTCTGGCCTGCCGATCTTGGGTTCGCCAGACCCTATGGCTACGCGAATCAGGAGAATCTTCTTTCCTGCCCCTGTGGACGTGGGATGTTACCTAGTGTCTTAGTCATCTAACGCTGCTGTAACAGAAATACCACAAGTGGATGGCATTAACAAAGAGAATTTTTTTTTCTCACATTAAAGTTGGCTAAAAGTCCAAATTCAGGGTGTCAGCTCCAGGGGAAGCCTTCCTCTCTCTGTTGGCTCTGGAGGAAGGTCTTTATTGTCAGTCTTTCCCTAGACTACGAGCTTCTCTGTACAGCAACCCCAGGTCTTAACGGCTACTCTGCTCCTGGTGCTTCTTTGTTGTGGTATGAGGTCCTCCAACTCTCTGCTTGCTTCCCTTTCCTTTTATGTCTTGAGAGATAAAACGTGGTGCAGGCCACCCCCCAGAGAAACTCCCTTTACACTGGATCAGGGATGTGATGTGGTAAGGGTGTTATGATCCCACTCTTATCCTTTTAACATAGAATTACAATCACAAAATGGAGGACCACCACAGAATACTGGGAATCATGGCCTAACCAAGTTGATACACACATTTTTTGGGGTACATAATTGAATCCATGAAGCCAGCCCCTGAAAACCATGCAAGCCATTTCCTTCATATAAATCTCTCTCTCTATGTACATATACACGCTTTACTGGTTTTGTTTGTCTAGATAACCCAGCCTAAGACAGGTACCATTAGCATCCTCCCTGAAAGCAATAGCTCAGAATTCTAAGGTTTTCCCATTTCATGTCTCAAAAAATGAGTTTCATGAAAAAATACACACATACTCATGTGCACACACACATATGTACACATTCATTCTCTAAGATCACAGAGGAAGACATGACTAACTATGGTGAGAGGGTTCTGAGGATACTTATAAGGCAGTGGTGTTTTGAGATGAGTTTTGGTGGATGAGCAGAAAAGAAAGAAGAAAAAACATGTCATCCCATAGTACTCATGTGTACAAAGGCAACTATTTGGTTGTGTCTCCTTGGCACAAGCATGAACATATATTATGTCTATGAATCACAAATAAAGAAAACTTACCACTGGTTCTATAGAAATGTGCTAGCAGACGTACACTCAATGGAAATGTTACCAGTTTGGATACCAAAAAGCAACTTCTGCAAAGGAATCCACCCCACTAAATCCATCAGCTGCAGGAATAGCTTCACTCCTTCCAGGCGTTGAATAGATATCTGGGGAAGTTATTCTGCACGTGACTCATTGAGTAATACTTCTCCAATCACTTCACACCCATTAAATGACTGATTTAAAGAAAGAGAGATCAACAGGTGATGTCAAGGTATGTGGAGAAATTTGAACCCTCATCCATTGCTGGTGGGATTGTAAAATGATACAACCATCATGGAAAACAGTTTGGCAGTTCCTCAAAAAGTTGAGTAGAGTTACCATGTGATCCAGCAACTCCTAGGCATATACCAGAAAGAATTGAAAACAGGAACGCAAACAGATACTTGTAAATCAATGCTCACTGCAGCACTATTCCCACTAGTTAAAAGGGGGACACAGCCTAAATATCAACAGATGAATAGATAAATAAAATGTGGTACATACATACATTCTGTGGTATACAATGAAATATTACTCAGCCATAAAGAGCAATAAAGTCCTGATACACACTACAACAATGATGAATCTTGAAAACATTATGCTGAGTGAAATAACTCATCACAAAGGGTCAGGTATTATATGACTCCACTTGAGTGAAATATCTATGATAGACAAATATATAGAGACCAAATTTACTAGGGGCTATCAGGGTTTTTTATTTTTTTAATCAGGGGTAGGTAGGAGGGAGGGAAAAGGGGGACTCATAGCTTAGGGGACACTGAGCTCCTATTAAGGGTGAAGAGAAATTTGGAAATAGATGGTTATAGTGGTTGAACAACATGATATAAACTAATGTCACATTGGACACATGAAGAATGCTGATTTGGGAAACAATTTGTTACATATATATTTACCACAATAAAAAAAAGTCCAATTCTTAATTCCATATGATTGTATTAAGCTGTACTGAGCTCCTTTTAAAGAGAAATCAGCAAAATTTTAAATGATCACATTTTTATATATACAGCATTTATATATTTGAAGTATTGTCTCAGTAATTTATAAATGTCATCCATTCCATCATATTGACACGGATACTCAGAAAATCACTGAATTTATCCCAGTTTTGGTGAAAAGCCACAATAAAGCCAAGGGAGGACTGAGGGGAACACACTGGTTTACCGTTTGCTTCTCAATCCATCTCATGTTTCATCTCTTTCTAAAAGTTCGCTGTGTCCTTGTATATTGAGCAAAAATAGCTTCATCATACAGGGAAAAGGCATTCAGCATATAACTAATTTCAGATTTCAAAACATGTTTATAGAGGAACTGATATTAAAATTCAGAGGATCAGTATAACAATGAAGACAGATTATGAATTCAAGTCCAGAGACCTCTTTTATAAGATGCTTTTATAACCAAGTCATTTAATATCTGTGATCCTTAACGTCCTTGCATATAAAATGGGGAAAATAAAACCTCACCTACCTACTTCAAAAATATTGACTGACACAGAACGCATCAAAAGAAGATGGAAGGAATACATAGAGTCACTGTACCAAGAAGAATTGGCCAATGTTCAGCCATTTCAGGAGGTAGCTTATGATAAATAACCAATAGTATTGAAGAAGAAGTCCAAGTTGCACTGCAAGCATTGGCAAAAACAAGGCTCTAGGAATTGAAAGAATACCAGTTGAGATATTTCAACAAATGCAGTTGCAGCCCTGGAGGTACTCACTCATTTACGCCAAGAAATTTGGAAGACAGCTACCTGGCCAACTGACTGGAAGAGAGGTGAATCAACAGAATGCAGAAATTATCAAATAATATCATTAATATCACATGCACATAAAATTTTGCTGAAGATCATTCAAAAGCAGGTGCAGCAATACATTGACAGGGAACCTCCAGACATTCAAGCCTGATTTAGAAGAGGCCACGCAACCAGGGATATCATTGCTGATGCCACTTGGATCTTGACTGAAAGCAGAGAATACCGAAAGATGTTACCTGTGTTTTATTGACTACGCAAAGGCGTTTGTGTGGATCATAACAAATAATGATTATGATAACATTGCAAAGAATGAGAATTCCAGAACACTTAATCGTGCTCACTCACAACTTGTACATAGACCAAGAGGCAGTTGTTTGTTGTTCTAACAGAACAAGGGGATATGGCATGGTTTAAAATCAGGAAAGGTGTGTGTTCAGGTTGTATCCTTTCACCATATTTATTCAATCTGTATGCTGAGCAAATAATCTGAGAAACTGAACCATATGACATAGAACATGGCATCAGGATTGGAGGAAGACTCACTAACAACCTGTGTTATGGAGATGACACAAACTTGCTAAAAGTGAAGAGGATTTGAAGCATTTACTGATCAAGATCAGAGACTTGTTGGAGTATACCTCAACATAAAGAAAACAAAAATCCTCACAACTGGGCCAATAAGCAACATCATGGGCAATGGAGAAAAGATTGAAGTTGTTAAGGATTTCATTTTACTTGGGTCCACAATCAACATCTACAGAAGCAGCAGTCAGTAAATCAAATGATGCATTGCACTGGGCAAATCTGCTGCAAAAGACCTCTTTAAAGTGTTCAAAAGCAAAGACATTGCTTTGAGGACTAAGATGCGCCTGACCCAAGCCATGATGTTTTCAGTCGCCTCATATGCATGTAAAAACTGGGCAATGAATAAGGAAGACCAAAGAATTGATGCCTTTGAATTATGGCATTGGCGAAGAATATTGAATATACCATGGACTGCCAGAAGAAGAAACAAGTCTGTCTTGGAAGAAGTACAGCAAGAGAGCTCCTTGGAAGTGAGGGTGGCGAGGCTTTGTCTCACATACTTTGGACACTATATTGGGAGGGACCAGTCCCTGGAGAAGGTCATCATGCTTGGTAAAGTAGAGGGTCAGCGAAAAAGAAGACCTCAATAAGGTGGATTGACACAATGGCTGCAACAATGGGCTCAAGCATAACCACAATTGTGAGAATGGTGCAGCATCAGGCAGTGTTTTGTTCTGTTGTACACAGGGTCACTATGAGTCAGAACCAACTCGACAGCACCTAACAATAACAACAACAACCTACTTCACAAGGTAAACAAATGAGACTAAATACAGGAAAGTGCTTTACCAACCGTAAAGCACCATGTAAACATAAGTGGTAGCTGAGTGACTGTCCTTGGGTCTATCTGGAAGTATTACACTCACGGAAGAAGAAGAAGAAAAAAAAAAAAGTATTCACTGGCAAGGTTGAACTTTCTTTGTCTCTCTTTGATTTGCCACTCTGCTCCCTCTTCGCAAACTAAAGTCAAACACATCCAGTTCAACAAGAATTTATTGAGAACTTATCCAGGTATAGCAATGGGGGGTGAAATGGTTAGAGGGAAACATGTATTCCAGGTGCTAGTCAATGGGACCACTTCAAAGTTGTAAATTCTGTACAACTCTGGTTCCTACTCTTGCCAGTGCTTATGCTTGGTGTTGGCTGCAAGGATAAGTAAAACATAGTTCCTGCTCTAAGGAGCTGACAGCTTAGTATGGTAGATAGACCTGTATGCAGATTAGTTTCAAAGTAATACAGTAAATAGCGTAATAAATACAGGTCCAGAGGAACGTGGAGACATTTAGACTCTCATCAGGTAAGATTAAAGAGTTATTTTAGGTGCCAAGGATATTATGTATATTTGAAGTCTTTTGTAAAGACCCTTGTGCCATAATTTTCTGGATTTAACAATGGGATGGAGGTTACATCTCTTTGTAGTGTAAAGAAACAAGCCCAGGTTTTGAAATTAAGACAGACCTGTGCCTGAAACCTCACTCTGTCAATTACTTGCTGTATTTCAACTTTTTTTAAAACAATTTTTTTATTGTACTTTGGATGAAGGTTTACAGAGCAAACTGATTTCTCATTAAACAGTACACATATTGTTTTATAACTTTGGTTAACAACCCCACGACATGTCAACACTCTCCCTTCTCGACCTTGGATTCCCGTCCCCTCCTGCCTTCTAGTACTTGTTGCTGGGCTGGTGTGCCCCTTTAGTTTCAGTTTGTTTTATGGGTCTGTCTAATCTTTGGCTGGAGGGCGAACCTCAGGAGTGACTTCATTACTGAGCTAAAATGTGTCAGGGTTTCTCCAGTCTCTCAGGTCAGTAAGTCTGGTCTTGTTTTGTGAGTTAGAATTTTATTCTACATTTTTCTGCAGCTCTGTCCAGGACCCTCTATTGTGATCCCTGTCAGAGCAGTCAGTGGTGGCAGCATCTAGTTGTACTGGACTCAGTCTGGTGGAGGCCATGGTAGATGGGTTCCGTTAGTTCTTTGGACTAATCTTTCCCTTGTATCTTTAGTTTTCTTAAATCTCCCTTGCTTCTGAAGGGGTGAGGCCAGTGCAGTATCTTAGATGGCTGCTCACAGGTTTTAAGACTCCAGACGCTACTCACCAAAGTAGAATGTAGAAGATTTTCTTTATAAGCTATGTTATGCCAATTGAGCTAGATATCCCCCGAAACCATGGTCCCCACAGCCCTCAGTCCAGCAGTTCGGTCCCTCAGAGAGTTTGAATGCACCTATGGAGCTTCCATGACCTTGCCTTGTACGAGTCATGCTGGCTTCCCCAGTATTGTGTACTGTCTTACCCTTCACCAAAGTTATCACTTGTCTATTGTCTATTAAGTGTTTTTCCATCCCCACCCCTCCTGTCTTAGTCATCTAGTGTTGCCATAACAGAAATACCACAAGTGGATGGTTTTAACAAAGAGAAATTTATTTTCTCGCTGTCTAGTAGGTTACAGGAAACCCTAGTAGTGTACTGGTTAAGTGCTACTGCTGCTAACCAAGAGGTCGGCAGTTCGAATTCACCAGGCGCTCCTTGGAAACTCTATTGGGCAGTTCTACTCTGTCCTGTAGGGTCTCTATGAGCCGGAATCAACTTGACGGCAGTGGTTTTTTTTTTTTTTTAGTAGGTTACAAGTCCAAATTCAGGGCGTCGGCTCCAGGGGAAGGCTTTCTCCCTCTGTTGGCTCTGGAAGATGGTCCTTGTCCTCAATCTTCCCCTGGCTGAGAATCTTCTCAGGCACAGGAACCCCGTGTCCAAAGGACGCGTTCTGCTCCTGGTGCTGCTTTCTTGGTGATATGAGGTCCCCAACTCTCTGCTTGCTTCCCTTTTCTTTTATCTCTTGAGAGATAAAAGGTGGTGCAGGCGACACCTCAGGGAAACTCCCTTTACCTTGGATCAGGGAGGTTACCTGAGTAAGGGTGGTATTACAATCCCACCCTAATCCTCTCAACATAAAATTACAATCACAAAATAGGGACAACCACACAATAATGGGAATCATGGCCTTACCAAGGTGATACACACATTTCTGCGGGGGGGGGGGGGAACAATTTAATCCATGACACCTCTCCTTCCTTGTAACCATCAGAGTTTGTTTCATTTTGTATGTAAACCTTTTCATGAGTTTTTACATTAATGGTCTCTTACAATATTTGTCCTTTTGTGATTGACCTATTTCACTCAGCATAATTCCCTCTAGATTCCTCGATGTTATGAGGTGATTCGGAGATTCATCATTATTCTTTATAGTTGCATAATACTCCATTGTGTGTATGTACCATGATTTGTTTATCCATTTATCTGTTGATGTGCATCTGGTTGTTTCCATCTTTTTGCTATTGTGAACAATGCTACAGTGAACATGGGTGTGCATATGTCTATTAGTGTGATGACTCTTATTTCTCTAGGATGTATTCCTAGGAGTGAGATTGCTGGATCATATGATATTTCTCCTTCTAGCTTTCTAAGGAAGTGCCATATCATTTTCCAAAATGGTTGTATCATATTGCATTCCCACCAGCAGTGCATAAGAGTTCCAATCTCCCTGAAACCTCTCCAATATTTGTTATTTCCTGATTTTTTTTTTATTTGTGCCAGTAATGCCAGGGTGAGATGGTAGCTCATTGTGGTTTTAATTTGCATTTCTCTAATGGCTAGTGATTGCAAGCATTTTCTCATGTGTCTGTTGTCTGCTTGAACGTCTTCTTTGGTGAAGTGTCTGTTCATTTCCTTTGCCCATTTTTTAACTGGATTATCTTTTTGTTGTAGAAGTGTTTTTTCTTGTAGATTTTAGAGATTAGGCCTTTGTCTGATTTGTAATAGCCAAATTTTGTTTCCCAGTCTGTAGGTTATCTTTTTACTTTTTTGGGAAGTCTTTTGATGAGCATAAGCATTTAATTTTTAGATGATCCCAATTATCTAGCTTATCTTCTGGAGTTTGTGTGTTGTTGGTTATGGTACGTATCCTGTTAATGGCATGTATTAGGGCCTGTAGCATTGATCTTATTTTTTCTCTATGAACTTTATAGTTTTTGGCTTTATATTTAGGTCTCTGATCTATTTTGAATTAGTTTTTGTGTATGGTGTGAGGTATGGGTCCTGTTTCATTTTTCTGCTGATGGACATCCAGTTTTGTTAGTGTCATTTATTAAAAAGGCTGCCTTTTCCCCATTTGATGGGCTTTGGACCCTTGTGGAAGATCAGGTGACCATAGGTGGATGGACTTACACCTGGGCTCTCAATTCTGTTCCACTGGCCAGTGTATCTGTCATTGTACCAGTACCAGACTGTTTTGACTACCATTGCTGTGTAGTAGGTTCTGCGGTCAGGTAGTGCAAGTCCTCCTACTTTATTCTTCTTCTTTAGTAGTACTTTACTTATCTGGGGCTTCTTCCCTTTCCATATAAAGTAGATGATTAGTTTTTCCATTTCTTTAAAGAATGTTATGGGTATTTGGATTGGGATTGCATTGTATTTGTAAATCACTTTGGGTAGAATTGTCATTTTCACAATGTTGAGTCTACCTATCCATGAGCATGGCGTGTTTTTCCATTTATGTAGATCTCTTTTGGTTTCTTGGAGTAGTGTTTTGTAGTTTTCTTTGTATAGGTCTTTTACATTTCTGGTTAGATTTATTCCTAAGTATTGTTTTTTTTTTTTTTAGGGGCTATTATAAATGGTATTGTTTTCCTGATTTCCTTTTCATCTTTCTCTTTATTGGTGTATAGGAATCCAACTGATTTTCATATGTTTATTTTGTATCCTGCTATTCTGCTGAATCTTTCTATCAGTTCCAGTAGTTGTCTCATGGAGTCTTGCGGGTTTTCTATATATAGTATCATATCATCTACAAATGGGGACAGTTTAACTTCTTCATTACCAATTCGTATGCCCTTTACTTCTTTTTCTTGCCTTATTGCTCTAGCTAGGACTTCCAGCACAATGTTAAATAGCAGCGGTGATAAAGGGCATCCTTGTCTTATTCCTGTTCTCAAGGGGAATGTTTTCAGCCTCTCTCCATTAAGAATGATGTTGGCCTTTGGTTTTGCAGATGCCCTTTATTATGTTGAGAAATTTCCCTTCTATACCTATTTTATTGGGAGTTTTTATCAGGAATGGGGGTTGGACTTTGTAGAATGCCTTTTCTCAGTCAACTGAGAGGATCGTGTGATTCTTTTCTTTCCCTTTATTTATGTGGTGGGTTATGTTGATTGATTTTCTAATATTCAGCCATCCTTGTATACCTGGTATGAATCCTCCTTGGTGGTGGTGTATTCTTTTTTTGATATGCTGCTGAATTCTTTTGGCTAGAATTTTGTTGAGAATTTTTGCAACTATATTCATGAGATATTGGTCTGTAATTTTTTTTTTTTTTTGTGGTGTCTTTGCCTGATTTTGGTACCAGGGTTATGGTGGCTTCATAAAATGAATTTGTCAGTATCCTTTCCTCTTTTCTATGTTCTGAAATAGTTTGAGTGGTACTGGTGTAAGCTCTTCTCTGAATTTTTGGTAGAATTCTCCAGTGAAACCATCTGGGCCAGGGCTTTTCTTTTGTTGGGAGTTTTTTTTTCTTTTCTTTTCAATCTCTTTTTATGGTTCTGTTCAGATTTTCAACATCACTTTGTTAGTTTGGGAAGGTAGTGTATTTCTAGAAATTTGTCCATTTCCTCTAGGTTTTCAAATTTGTTGGAGTATAGTTTTTCATAATACTCTGTTATGATCCTTTTTATTTCAGTTGGATCTGTTGTAATGCCCCACATTTCATTCTTATTTGGGTTATTTGTATCCTCTCCTGTTTTTCTTTTTGTCTTTTTGGCCAGAGATTTGTTGATTTTGTTGATCCTTTCAAAGAATCAACTTTTGGCTTTGTTGATTCTTTCTATTGCTTTTCTATTCTCCATTTCTGCTCTGATCTTTATTATTTCCTTTTATTCTGGGGGCTGTGGGCTTTTGCTGTTCTCTTTCTATTTGTTCAAATTGTGTAACTAATGTTTTGATTTTGTCTCTTCTGTTTTAATGTGTGCGTCTATTGCTATAAATTGACCTCTGAAGACTGCCTTTGCTGTGTCCCAAAGGTTTTGGTATGATGTGTTTTCACTCTTGTTTGATTCTAGAAATTTTTTGATTCCATCTCTGACTTCTCCTATTACCCAGTGTTTTTTGAGAAGGCTGTTATTCAGTTTCCAAGTAATTGTTTTTTATCCTTGCTCTTCCTGTGGTTAATTTCTACCTTGAAGGCATTGTGGTCAGAGAAGACACTTTGTATTATCTCAATTTTTGGATTTTGGTGCGGGTTGCTCTGTGGCCTCAGATGTGGGCTATTCTGGAGAACTTTCCGTGTGCATTGGAAAAGAATGTGTACTTTGCAGCTGTTGGGTGGAGTGTTCTATATACATATCTTTGAGATCAAGTTAGGTATTTGCGCCCTCTAGCTTTTCTGTATCTTTGTTGAGTTTCTTTCTAGATAATCTGTCCTTTAATTACAGTGGTGTGTTGAAGTCTCCTACTATTATTGTGGAACTGTCAATTTCTCTTTTCAGTGCTGTTAGAGTTTGTTTTATATATTTTGGAGCCCTGCCATGGGGTGCATAGATGTTTATTATGGTTAAGCCTTCATGATGGATTGTCCCTTTAATCATTATACAGTGTCCTTCTTTGTCTTTCATGGTGGTTTTTGTTTTAAAGTCATTTTATCTGAGATTAGTGTTGCCACTCTTGCTGTTTTTTGGTAGCTGTTTGCTTGATATATTTTTCCCCATCCTTTGAGTTTCTTAAAATAAATTTACCTCTTTTTTTCTAAGGTTTGTCTCTTATAGACAGCATATTGATGAATGCTGTTTTTTTGGTACATTCTGTCACTCTATGTCTCTTTATGGGTGCATTTAAGCTGTTTACACTCAGTGTAATTATTGATAAATGTGAGTTTATTACTGTCACTTTGTAGTCCTTTTTTTTTGTGGTGCTAGTGTTTTCTTTGTTCCTCTTACTCTCCTGCACTGATTTCCTTTTGTTTATGGATTTTTTTTTTCCATTTCTTTTGTTTTTGGACATTTTGTTTTACTGAGACTTTGTTTTTCTTCTTTATTTTGATGAGTAGGTTTGTTAACTTTCTTCGTGTTTACCTTTAAATTTACTCTTATCTTTCTAAGTTTGAACCATTCTATTATTACTTGGTATCACTTTGCCTTCCTCTCCATTAGAAAATTCTATACCTACGTGGTTTATTCCCTCTTTTGTTGCTCTGACTTTGCCATTTACAGATTAACCTCTCTGGTTCCCTGTTGTAATTGTTTTGGTTTTGGGTAGTCCTTGAGAATTCATTTCCTAGGTTGGTATCTGGCTGGTACGATCTTGCATCCTAGATGTAGGCTGTGGTCTGATGTTATTTGTTCTCAGACTGAAGGATTCCCTTTAATAATTCTTGTAAGTTTTGTTTGTTTTTTACATATTCCCTTAATTTCTGTTTATCTGAAAATATCCTAATTTCACTATCATATTTAAACTTCAACTTCTTTATCTGTAAATAAGGATAATAATCTACTTTCATTCACTGGAATGTAAACTTCATGATGGCAGGGATTTTTGTCTTTTCTGTTTATTGCTGTTATCTCCAGCACCCAGAATAGTGCCACATTCATAGTAAGTGTTCAATAAACAGCTGCTGAATTTGTTGAATGAATGAAGGTATCTGTTCAGCCGCCAATCTTCCTTTTTCTCCTAGCTTTAGTGAAAAGACATAATAAATCCAAGGGGAGATTGCAGAGGACCCATGTTGTACACTTTGCTTCTCAATCCTAAGCAATTTCACCTCTTTGTCTTCCAAATGGGTATTTCAAAAGTACTTGGTGCCTTGTACATTGAGCAAAAATGGCTTCATTGTACAGGAAAAAGGCAAGAGGTGTATGAGCAGGCTACGCTCCTGATACTTTCCCTGTGTAGAGCCATGTCATCTGCTATGTTGCAATGCCGTTCAAAGCTCTTGAGAAGTATGCAAAGATCTGAAGACTCAGGTCTGTCTTTAGAGGTGGTCTCTTCAAACGTTCTTTCTTTTTCTATTTTTCAGTGTTTGGGAGTTTGTTTTTTTGTAACTGTGCAATTTTTTTTTATGAAAAATGTCAAAAATGAAATGTGAATATACCAGACTAGATTATCCATCAGACTACATCTTTTAGGTGATTTTTATTTAATTGACTGTCACGTTGCATAATCCACTGGGAAGATATTACATAAATATTACCCAGGAGAGTGGGTAGACCTCCACAACTGGAGACCGTGATCTTAGAAAAGCTGTGAGGCAAATGCATGACTGGCAATTAGTCCTAGCACCAAATGCAGTTCTCACCACTAGCCACTTGGTGGCAGTGCCAACCCAAGAGGTCACGGCTCACAGGTACATGATCTCTAACTTCTCTTTATTGTTTTAAATTTAGGACCTACAAGAGGTGGTCTCTCATTTTAAAACAACAACAACTACACAAAATTTTTCTTTGACCCCATCAAGCTACTGCCCTATCCTCTTTATTTCACAGCCATGCTTCTTGAAAGCCTTATCTACATGGGCTGTCTATATTTTCTCACTTCTCATTCATGACTCCTTAAACCCCTGTACTCTGACTTTTGTGCCCCACCATCCCAGTGAATCTTCTGTGGCCAGCATCATCCATATTGTTATTGTTAGGTGTGGTCCATTTGTTTATGACTCATAGCAACCCTATGTACAACAGAACAAAACACTGCCCGGTTCTGCACCATCCTCCCAGTCATTGCTGCATTGTTGCAGCCACTGTGTCAATCCATCTCACTGAGGATCTTTTTTCTTTTTTGTTGACCCTCTACTTTACCAAGCATGATGTCCTTCTCCAGGGACTGGTCCCTCCTGATGAGACAGAGTCTCACCATCCTCACTTCTAAGAAACACTCCAGCTGTACTTCTTCCAAGACAGATTTGTTCCATGGTATATTCAATATTTTTTGTCAACACCATAATTCAAAGGCATCAGTTCTTCTTTGGTCTTCCTTATTTATTGTCCAGTTTTCACATGCATATGAGGCGATTGAAAATATCATGGCTTGGGTAATGCACACCTTAGTCTTCAAGATATCATTGATTTCTTGACTGCTGCTGCCATGGGCGTTGATTGTGGATCCAAGCAAAATGAAATCCTTTACAACTTCAATCTTTTCTCCATTTATCACGCTGTTGCTTATTGGTTCAGTTGTGAGGATTTTTGTTATCCTTATGTTGAGGTATAATCCATACTGAAGGCTGTGTGGTCTTTGATCTTCACAAATTAGTGCTTCAAGTCCTCTTCAGCTTTAGCAACTAAGGTTGTGTCATCTGCATATTGCAGGTTGTTAATGAGTCTTCCTCCAATCCTGATGCTGAGTTCTTCTTTATGTAATCCAGCTTCTCAGATTATTTCCTCAGCATACGGATTGAATAAGTATGGTGAAAGGATACCATACTGATGTACACCTTTCTTGACTTTAAACCACACAGTATTTCCTTGTTCTGTTTGAACAACTGCCTCTTGGTCTATGTACAGTTTCCTCATGAGCACACTTAAGTGTCCTGGAATTCCCATTCTTCTCAATGTTGTCTGTAATTTGTTATGATCCACACAGTCTAATGCCTTTGCATAGTCAACAAAAAACAGGTAAACACCTATCTTGTATTCTCTGCTTTCAGCCAGGATCCATCTGACATCCAGAATGATATCCCTTCTTCCATGTCCTCTTCTGAATCCAGCTTAAATTTCTGGCAGTTCCCTGTTGATGTACTGCTGCAACTGCTTTTGAATTAGCTTCAACAAAATTTTACCTGTGTGATATTAATAATATTGTTCAATAATTTCTGCATTCTGTTGGATAAACTTTCTTTGAAATGGGTGCAAATATAGATCTCTTCCAGTTTGCTGGCCAGGTAGCTGTCTTCCAAATTTCCTGGCATAAACAAGTGAGCACTTCTGGGTGCATCCTTTTGTTGAAACATCTCCTTTGTGAAATTTCCTATGTACTTAGAGGAATCTGAAAATATAGTTCTCAGTATCATTATTATAAACACTTTTTTAAAAATCAGCTGGAAATCTCATTGAACTATTCTATGAATGTAGCCTCAAAACTGTCAGCTTTGGAAGTATTAAGAGTTGCAATTATTAAAGAGTCTGCATCCAGCCACCAAAATTTGGTTACAAAACACCATTCTCCAATAAAAGGAACCAGGGGTCCTTGAAGAAATGGCTGATTCTAGAGCTGGGGGAGGGAAAATACAAGCTGAGCTTGAAGTCTTTGTGCTGCCAGAAGGTAAAGAAGTGCTAAAATAGTAAAAGGATGGGGGCACATCAAAGGGACAAAGGAACCAACTTGAAAGAGTTTTCAATAGCCAAAGCTGGAACAACTCAAAAACCAAAATAAATAATACAGTTTTGGATTATCACTAAAAGTATAAAATGGATATAGATGAGTCTGTACTGAATATACGCAACGTATAAATACAATAAAATATATATACACACATATACGTAATTTGAGAATAAATAAATGAAGACGAAGGGACAAAAATTCCTTACAGAGGAATTCCAAATAATATATATAGATAAACCTTCTCCCCCAGGAGTTGGAGCTTAATCTCCTTGAGGGTGGGTTGCACTTAGTGACTTGTTTACAAAGAATAGAATGCGGAAAGGGAGAATTAGTAACTTTACAGTGAAGAAACCTAGCAAATGCTGTCCTAACCAAGTGATCAGGGTTAACATCACTAGTGATGTCATGTTGATATCATGTACCCTCTGATACTCTTAAATGAAAGGCACTTCACCTCTGCGATAGTCTTCTCAAAACCCCAAATCCAGTCTAATCATAAGAAAAGCAGCAGACCAACCCAAGTTGAAAGAGATTATAAAGTATCTAACTAAAGCTCCTTAAACTGCCAAAGTCATCAAAAAGAAGAAAAGACCAAGAGATCGTCACAGATCACAGAAAACTAAGGAGGCATAGTTACTAAGTGTAACGTGGTATTTTAGATGGGATCCAGGAACAACAACAACAAAAAGACATGAGGGAAAAATTAATGAAATATGAACAATGGGTGGAGTTCATTTAATAGTGATGTAACAATATTAGTTTCTTAGTTGTATAAGATATTAACAATAGGGTGGAGCCAACATGGAGCTATAGACAGAAGCCCCATGCATCCTTCTGCAACAAAGACCCAAAAAACTAAGTAAAACAGATGCAAACATTAATCCTGGATCCCTAAGCATCAAATGAAGGAATAAAGAATCTGATCAAGCACTGAATGGAGTAAAAATCCGATAGAGAACAAGGAGAACTACAGAGTGGAGGTCCCCTATCAGCTAACATGGCATGGATTTGCTATCTTGGACTATAGTCACCAAGGAATGCAGACAGGGAGTTCAGGAAGGCAACTTCACAGAGCTCCCAACAGTAGACAGAGCACCCGGTAACCAGGGATACGTGATTTCCCACCTCCCACCCTTCTTACTCATATGAGGCCTCTGCCACTTTCCAACAGGCCATGATGGCTTGGCTGGAGGGACACTAGCACGCTGCCGCCGAGGTCTTCCCTGCCCCCATTTTTCGTTTTGTTTGTTTTTCTGGTTTGTGTTACCGTCTTTTTTTTTTGTTGCTTCTCTATCTCTGCCTTCCTTCGTTTCCTTTCTCCCACCCAGCTAACCCGTGAGTCATACCCTCCCCTTCTTGACAGGTTGTGATTTTTTTTGTTTCTTTGTTCTTTTTCCTTTTCTTTTGTTTTGTTTCTTCTCTCTCCTTTCCTTTCTCATGTACCCCCAAACCTGTGCATCATCCCTGTCCCTTCTTGAGGGACCGTGCTGCTGTGCTGCACTGAAAAGTCACTGCACATGGCCTTCCTGGGTCTGCACTATCATCATTGACTGGCTCCCTCAGTGCCATTTTATTTATTTATTTATTTTGTTGTTGTTTCTTCTCTCCCTCTCCTTCCTTTCTCCCACTTGCCTAGCTCCATGAGCTGTCCCCCTCACACCTTCTTGTTAGGCTCTGTTGTACTGCTCAACTGGAGAGCCTCTGCCACACAGCCTTCATGGGTCTGTGCTGCCCCCACAAGCTAGCTCCCCCAGCATAATATTTAAAAAAATTTTCTTAATCTTTTCCCTTCTCCCTTGCACCTAAGCCCTGTGCTGCTTCCGCCCCTTCCTGACAGATTGTGTTGTGCTGCCCAGTGGGAGAGACATCAACTTGCCACCACCCCAATCCTGCCCCACCCCCAATGACTGACTCCCCCACCACTATATATATATATTTTTTTCTAAATTATTTTTGTTTGTTAGTTGGCTTCTTTTCTCCCTTTCCCCTTTCTTTTCCTTTCTCCTGCCCACCTTGCTCCAGGTGCTGTCCACACCCACTCTCAAAAGGCCAAATCACACTGCTCAGCTAGAAAACCTGGCTGGGTCTGCCCTGCAACCACCCACTGAATCCTACCATGCTGCCATTTTATTTACTTTTTTCCTTTTATCTTTTTACTTCATTTTTTCTTTTTACACTTTTTTTTTGTTTCTCTCTCTTCTTTGTCACCTTTCATTCACCCACTTAGCTCTGTGCATCACATCCTCTCCCTTACCTCTTGCCTCTTTGTGCTGTGCACTGAGGGCCAAGCCTCCCCCCAGCGTCACCAACGTGGTCCCTTGGACCCTGCCTGCACTGCCTCCCAGCCCCACCCTGTTGACCCCAGTTGTGCTGCAAACTACACATCCCTGCTCCTCCACACCCTGCTGGACCTGCCCTGCTGCACCATAGCTGAGTGACCAGCCATGCCAAGCTGGACAAGGTGGTGAGAAATATCATGCCCACAGGCAAGCAAGCAACAAAACACTCCCAGCCCATCCGCCCCGATAACCAAATAAAACAAAAAAGCAGGACAAAACAAATAAATCTACAGTCAATAAGCAACGAAAATAATTACTGAATGTTCTAGAGACAGCGGACAATATCAAAACATATAAAAAGCAGGACAGGATGGCTCCAGAAAGCGACCAAAACAAAACACCAGAAGACCTTCCAGTAGAAGAAAAAGCACTGAAACTACCTTATAGGGAATTCAAAACTCTAATATTCAGAGTTCTCCAAGAGATGAAGGAAAATGCAGACAAAAATAAGGAAAAAATAGACAAAATCAAGGAAAATACAGACAAAATCAAGAAAAACAGACAAAACAATGGAAGAATTCAGGAAAACAATACAAGAACAAAATGTCAAAATAAATAACTAGAAACCTTGCAAAAACAGCAATTAGAAAATCAAAAGATAAATAACAAGATTTCAGAAATGGACAGTGCAATAGAGGTCTTAGAAGCAAATTTGAAAGAACAGAAGACAGGAAGAAAGAAAAAAAATCGCCAACAAGAATAATGTATCATGCAAAACTCTCACTCAACTATGACAGCAAAATTAGGACATTTCTGGGTAAGCAGAATTAAAGGGAATACGTAAAAACCAAACCATACTTACAAGAATTATTAACGGGAGTTCATTGGTTAGAGAACCAACAACATCAGACAACAACCTAAATCTAGGACACAGCACAGCATCAGCCAGGTACCAACCTAGATAATGAACTCTCAAGGATAAAACAAAACCAAAATATTTATAACAGGGAACCAGAGAAGTCAATCTGTAAATAACAGTGACATCAGGACAATAAAAAACCTGTTGCCATCAAGTAAAGAGGGAATAAATGGTGTAGGTATAGAACTTTCATGAAGGGGAAGTCAAGGTGAGATCAAGTAATAAAAGACTGGTTTAAACTTAGGAAGATAAGGATAAATTTCAAGGTAACCACAAAGAAAGTTAACAAACCTACTCATCAAAGTAAAGAAAAACCTAAAGTCAGAAAACACAAAATCTACAAATATAAAAGAAAGAAAGAAACAAAAAATCCACGAATAAAAGAAATTCAGCACAGGAGAGTAAAAAGAACAAAGAAAACATCAGCATAACAAAACAGCACCACAAAATGACAGCGATAAACTCACACCTATCAGTAGTCACACTGAACGTAAATAGCTTAAATGCACCAGTAAAGAGACAGAGAATGACAGAATGGACAAAAAAACAGGACCCAGCAATATGCTGTGTACAAGATACACACCTTAGAAACAAAGACATAAATAAATTAAACATCAAAGGATGAAAAAATATATATTAAGCAAACAGCAACCAAAAAAGCAAGAGTGGCGATGCTAATCTCAGATAAAACAGACTTTAAAACAAAAACCACCGTAAAGGACAAGGAAGGACACTATATAATGATTAAAGGGACAATCCACCATGAGGACATAACCATAATAAACAACTATGCACCCAATGATAGGGCTCTAAAATACATAAAACAAACCTCTAACAGCACTGAAAAGAGATATTGACAGTTCCATTATAATAGTAGGAGATTTCAACACACCACTCTTGGTAAGAACAGAACATCTAGAAAGAAAGACAACAAAGATACAGAAGATCCAAAGGCCACAATCAATCAAATTGACCTCATAGACATGTAGAGAACACTGCACCCAAGAGTAGAAAAGTATACATTCTTTTCCAATGCACATGGAATGTTCTCCAGAATAACCCATTTTTTAGGCCACAGAGAAACCTTTAACAAAATCCAAAACATTGAAATAATACAAACCATCTTTTCTGATCACAATTTCATAAAAGTAGAAATTAATAACAGGAAGAGCAAGGGAAAAAAGTCAAATACACAGAAATTGAATGAAACCTTGCTTAAAAAGCACTGAATAATAGAAGAAATCAAAGATGGAATTAAAAATTCCTAGAATCAAAAGTGAATAAAAGTACATCATACCAAAACCTCTGGGACACAGCAAAGGCAGTACTCAGAGGTCAATTTATAGCAATAGATGCACACATCAAAAAAGAAGAAAGGGTCAAAGTCAAAACATTAGTGTTACAACTGAAACAAACAGAAAGAGAACAGCAAAAGAAGCCCACAGCCACCAGAAGAAAGGAAATAATTCAGATTAGAGTAGAAATAAATGAAATAGAGAATAGAAAAACCATAGAAAGAGGCAATAAAACCAAAAGTCAGTTCTCTGAAAGGATCAACAAAATTGACAAGCCATTGGCCAAACTGACAAAAAAAAAAAAAAGGATGCAAATGACTCAAATAAGAAATGAAATGGGGGACATTACAACAGACCCAACTGAAATAAAAAGGATCATAAACAGTACTATAAAAAACTATATTCCAACAAATTCCAAAACCTAGAGGAAATGGACAAATTTCTAGAAACACACTACCTGTCTAAACTAACAAACTGAAGTTGAAAATCTGAAGAGATCTATAACAAGAAATTGAAAAGGTAATTTTAAAAAAGTCCCAACAAAAAAAAAAGCAGTGGCCAAAATGGCATCACTGAAGAATTGTAACAAACATTCAGAGAAAAGCTTACACCAGCACTACTCAAACTATCTCAGAACATAGAAGAGGAAAGGATACTGCCAAATTCATTCTATGAAGCCAGTATATCCCTGACACCAAAACCAGGCAGACACCACAAGAAAAGAAAATTATAGACCAATATCTCTTATGAATATAGATGCAAAAATTCTCAATAAAATTCTAGCCAATAGAACTCAACATCACATATATAAAAAAAAAAAAAAAACCCAAGTGGGAATCATACCAGGTATGCAAAGATAATTCAACATTAGAAAATCAATCAAATTAAACCACCACATAAATAAAATAAAAGAATCACATGATCATTTCAATTGATGCATAAAATTCTTCTGATAAAGTCCAACACCAATACCTGATAAAAACTCTCAATAAAATAGGTATAGAAGGGACATTCCTCCAACAAATTTCTCAACATAATACAGGGCATCATAAAAAAGGGCAACATAATTTAAAAAAAATCAATAGCCAACATCATTCTTAGCAGAGAGAGGCTGAAAACATTCCCCTTGAGAACAGGAACAAGACAAGGATGCCCTTTATCACCACTCCTATTTAACATTGTACTGGAAGTCCCAGCTAGAGCAATAAGACAAGAAAAAGAAATAAAGGACATCTGAATTGGTAATGAAGAAGTTAAACTGTCCCAATTCGTGGATGATATGACACTGTACGTAGAAAACCCAAAAGACTCCGTGAGAAAACTACTGGAACTAATAGAAAGATTCGGCAGAGCAGCAGGATACAAGACCAACATACAAAAATCAGTTGGATTCCTAAACACCAATAAAGAGACCTAAGAAAAGAAAATCAAGGAAAACAATACCATTTATAATAGCTCCTAAAAAAATAAAATATTTAGAAATAAATCAAACCAGGGATGTAAAAGACGTGTACAAAGAAAACTACAAAACACTACTGTAAAAAACCAAGAGACCTACGTAAATGCAAAAACATACTATGCACATGGATAGGTAGACTCAGCAATGTAAAAATGACAATTCTACCCAAAGCAATTTACAAACACAACGCAGTACTGATCCAAATACCAAAAACATTCTTTACAGAGATGGAAAAACTTATCATTAACTTTATATAGAAAAGGAAGAAGCCCCAGATAAGTAAAGCACTATTGAAGAAGAAGAATAAAGTAGAAGGACTCACACTACTTACAGCTACGGTAGTCAAAACAGCCTGATACTGGTACAATTTGACCAATGGAACGGAATTGAGAATGCAGATGTTAATCCATCCGCCTATGGTCACTTGATCTTCGGCATGGGCCCAAAGTCCATCGAATGGGGAAAAGACAGTCTTTTTAACAAATGGTGCTGGCAAAACTGGATGTCCATCTGCAAAAAAATGAAATGGACCCATACCTCACACCACATACAAACAGTAACTGAAAATGGATCAAAGACCTAAATATAAAGCCAAAACCATGAAGTTCACAGAAGAAAAAACAGGATCAATGCTAAAGGCCCTAATACATAGCATTAACAGGATACAAACCACAACCAACAACACAAGCTCCAGAGAATAAGCTAGATAACTGGAATCTCTAAAAAATTAAACATTTATGCTCATCAAAAGACTTCACTAAAAGAGTAAAAAGAGCACCTACAGACTGGGAAAAAATTTTTGGCTATTACAAATAGACAAAGGTCTAATCTCTAAAATCTACAAGAAAGTCCAACCCCTCTACAACAAAAAGACAAATAATCCAATTAAAAAGTGGGCAAAGGATATAAAGAGACACTTCACCGAAGAAGACATTCAGGAGGCTAACAGACATGTGAGGAAATGCTTGAGATCACTAGCCAATAGAGATTTAGCCATCAAAACTACAATGACATACTATCTCACTCCAACATTATTGGCAGGAATCAAAAAAAAAAAAAAAAAAAAAAAACAACAGAAAATAACAAAAGTTGGAGAGGCCTTGGGAGCTTGGAACTCTTAGATGCACTGCTGGTGGGAATGTAAAATGGTACATCCATTTTGGGAATGATATGGTGCTTCCTTAAAAAGCTAGAAATAGCGGGTGATTGGAGTCCCAGAACAGGGAGGGGGGACAGAAAACACAGAGAAAATAGTTGAAGAACTCCTGACACAAAACTTCCCTGACATCATGAAAGACGAAAGGATATCTATCCAAGATGCTCATCGAACCCCATTTAAGATTGATCCAAAAAGAAAAACGCCAAGACATATTATCATCAAACTCGCCAAAACCAAAGATAAAGAGAAAATTTTAAAAGCAGCCAGGGAGAAAAGAAAGGTTTCCTTCAAGGGAGAATCAATAAGAATAAGTTCAGACTACTCAGCAGAAACCATGCAGGCAAGAAGGGAATGGGACGACATAGACAGAGCACTGAAGTAGAAAAACTGCCAGCCAAGGATCATATATCCAGCAAAACTCTCTCTGAAATATGAAGACGAAATTAAGATATTTACAGATAAACACAAGTTTAGAGAATTTGCAAAAACCAAACCAAAGCTACAAGAAATACTAAAGGATATTGTTTGGTCAGAAAACCAATAATATCAGATACCAGCACAACACAAGGTCACAAAACAGAACGTCCTGATATCAACTCAAATAGGGAAATCACAAAAACAAACAAATTAAGATTAATTAAAAAAAAATACACATAACAGGGAATCATGGAAGTCAATAGGTAAAAGATCACAATAATCAAAAAGAGGGACTAAATACAGGAGGCATTGAACTGCCAGATGGAGAGTGATACAGGGCAATATAGAACGATACAAGTTAGGTTTTTACTTAGAAAAATAGGGGTAAATAATAAGGTAACCACGAAAAGGTATAACAACTTCATAACTCAAGATAAAAGCCAAGAAAAACATAACGACTCAACTAACATAAAGTCAAACATTATGAAAATGAGGATTTCACAATTTACTAAGAAAAACGTCTCAGCACAAAAAAGTATGTGGAAAAATGAAATTGTCAACAACACACATAAAAAGGCATCAAAATGACAGCACTAAAAACTTATTTATCTATAATTATGCTGAATGTAAATGGACTAAATGCACCAATAAAGAGACAGAGAGTCACAGACTGGATAAAGAAACACGATCCATCTATATGCTGCCTACGAGAGACACACCTTAGACTTAGAGACACAAACAAACTAAAACTCAAAGGATGGAAAAAAATATATCAAGCAAACAATAAGCAAAAAAGAAGAGGAGTAGCAATATTAATTTCTGACAAAATAGACTTTAGACTTAAATTCACCACAAAGGATAAAGAAGGACACTATATAATGATAAAAGGGACAATTGATCAGGAAGACATAACCATATTAAATATTTATGCACCCAATGACAGGGCTGCAAGATACATAAATCAAATTTTAACAGAATTGAAAAGTGAGATAGACACCTCCACAATTATAGTAGGAGACTTCAACACACCACTTTCGGAGAAGGACAGGACATCCAGTAAGAAGTTCAATAGAGACACGGAAGACCTACTTACAACAATCAACCAACTTGACCTCATTGACTTATACAGAACTCTCCACCCAACTGCTGCAAAATATACTTTTTTTTCTAGCACACATGGAACATTCTCTAGAATAGACCACATATTAGGTCATAAAACAAACCTTTGCAGAATCCAAAACATTGAAATATTACAAAGCATCTTCTCAGACCACAAGGCAATAAAACTAGAGATCAATAACAGAAAAACTAGGGAAAAGAAATCAAATACTTGGAAAATGAACAATACCCTCCTGAAAAAAGACTGGGTTATAGAAGACATCAAGGAGGGAATAAGGAAATTCATAGAATGCAACGAGAATGAAAATACTTCCTATCAAAACCTCTGGGACACAGCAAAAGCAGTGCTCAGAGGCCAATTTATATCGATAAATGCACACATACAAAAAGAAGAAAGAGCCAAAATCAGAGAACTGTCCCTACAACTTGAACGAATAGAAAGTGAGCAACAAAAGAATCCATCAGGTGCCAGAAGAAAACAAATAATAAAAATTAGAGCTGAACTAAGTGAATTAGAGAACAGAAAAACAATTGAAAGAATTAACAAAGCCAAAAGCTGGTTCTTTGAAAAAATTAACAAAATTGATAAACCATTGGCTAGACTGACTAAAGAAATACAGGAAAGGAAACAAATAACCTGAATAAGAAACGAGAAAGACCACATCACAACAGAACCAAATGAAATTAAAAGAATCATTTCAGATTATTATGAAAAATTGTACTCTAACAAATTTGAAAACCTAGAAGAAATGGATGAATTCCTAGAAAAACACTACCTACCTAAACTAACACATTCAGAAGTAGAACAACTAAATAGACCCATAACAAAAAAAGAGATTGAAACGGTAATCAAAAAACTCCCAACAAAAAAAGCCCTGGCCCGGACGGCTTCACTGCAGAGTTCTACCAAACTTTCAGAGAAGAGTTAACACCACTACTACTAAAGGTATTTCAAAGCATAGAAAATGACGGAATACTACCCAAGTCATTCTATGAAGCCACCATGTCCCTGATACCAAAACCAGGTAAAGACATTACAAAAAAAGAAAATTATAGACCTATATCCCTCATGAACATACATGCAAAAATCCTCAACAAAATTCTAGCCAATAGAATCCAACAACACATCAAAAAAATAATTTACCATGATCGAGTGGGGTTTATACCAGGTATGCAAAGCTGGTTTAATATCAGAAAAACCATTAATGTAATCCATCACATAAATAAAACAAAAGATAAAAACCACATGATCTTATCAATTGATGCAGAAAAGGCATTTGACAAAGTCCAACACCCATTTATGATAAAAACTCTTACCAAAATAGGAATTGAAGGAAAATTCCTCAACATAATAAAGGGCATCTATGCAAAGCCAACAGCCAATATCACTCTAAATGGAGAGAACCTGAAAGCATTTCCCTTGAGAACGGGAACCAGACAAGGATGCCCTTCATCACCGCTCTTATTCAACATAGTGCTTGAAGTCCTAGCCAGGGCAATTAGGCTAGACAAAGAAATAAAAGGTATCCGGATTAGCAGGGAGGAAGTAAAGTTATCACTATTTGCAGATGACATGATCTTATACACAGAAAACCCTAAGGAATCCTCCAGAAAACTACTGAAACTAATAGAAGAGTTTGGCAGAGTCTCAGGTTATAAAATAAACATACAAAAATCACTTGGATTCCTCTACATCAACAAAAAGAACACCAAAGAGGAAATAACCAAATCAATACCATTCACAGTAGCCCCCAAGAAGATAAAATACTTAGGAATAAATCTTACCAAGGATGTAAAAGACCTATACAAAGAAAACTACAAAGCTCTACTACAAGAAATTTAAAAGGACATACTTAAGTGGAAAAACATACCTTGCTCATGGATAGGAAGACTTAACATAGTAAAAATGTCTATTCTACCAAAAGCCATCTATACATATAACGCACTTCCGATCCAAATTCCAATGTCATATTTTAAGCGGATAGAGAAACAAATCACCAATTTCATATGGAAGGGAAAGAACCCCCAGATAAGCAAAGCATTACTGAAAAAGAAGAAGAAAGTGGGAGGCCTCACTCTACCTGATTTCAGAAGCTATTATACAGCCACAGTAGTCAAAACAGCCTGGTACTGGTACAACAACAGGCACATAGACCAATGGAACAGAATTGAGAATCCAGATATAAATCCATCCATGTATGAGCAGCTGATATTTGACAAAGGACCAGTGTCAGTTAATTGGGAAAAAGATAGTTTTTTTAACAAATGGTGCTGGCATAACTGGATATCCATTTGCAAAAAAATGAAACAGGTCACATACCTTACACCATGCACAAAAACTAACTCCAAGTGGATCAAAGACCTAAACATAAAGACTAAAACGATAAAGATCATGGAAGAAAAAATAGGGACAACCCTAGGAGCCCTAATACAAGGCATAAACAGAATACAAAACATTACCAAAAATGATGAAGAGAAACCCGATAACTGGGAGCTCCTAAAAATCAAACACCTATGTTCATCTAAAGACTTCACCAAAAGAGTAAAAAGACCACCTACAGACTGGGAAAGAATTTTCAGCTATGACATCTCAGACCAGCGCCTGATCTCTAAAATCTACATGATTCTGTCAAAACTCAACCACAAAAAGACAAACAACCCAATCAAGAAGTGGGCAAAGGATATGAACACACATTTCACTTAAGAAGATATTCAGGCAGCCAACAGATACATGAGAAAATGCTCTCGATCATTAGCCATTAGAGAAATGCAAATTAAAACTACGATGAGATTCCATCTCACACCAACAAGGCTGGCATTAATCCAAAAAACACAAAATAATAAATGTTGGAGAGGCTGCGGAGAGATTGGAACTCTTATACACTGCTGGTGGGAATGTAAAATGGTACAACCACTTTGGAAATCCATCTGGCGTTATCTTAAACAGTTAGAAATAGAACTACCATACAACCCAGAAATCCCACTCCTCGGAATACACCCTAGAGAAACAAGAGCCTTCACACAAACAGATATATGCACACCCGTGTTTATTGCAGCTCTGTTTGCAATAGCAAAAAGCTGGAAGCAACCAAGGTGTCCATCAATGGATGAATGGGTAAATAAATTGTGGTATATTCACACAATGGAATACTATGCATCGATAAAGAACAGTGACGAATCTGTGAAACATTTCATAACATGGAGGAACCTGGAAGGCATTATGCTGAGCGAAATTAGAGGCAAAAGGACAAATATTGTATAAGACCACTATTATAAGATCTTGAGAAATAGTAAAAACTGAGAAGAACACATACTTTTGTGGTTATGAGGGGGGGAGGGGGGGAGGGAGGGAGAGGGTTTTTTATTGATTAATCAGTAGATAAGAACTGCTTTGGGTGAAGAGAAGGACAACACTCAATACATGGAAGGTCAGCTCAATTGGACTGGACCAAAAGCAAAGAAGTTTCTGGGATAAAATGAATGCTTCAAAGGTCAGCAAAGCAAGGGCGGGGGTCTGGGGACCATGGTTTGAAGGGACTTCTAAGTCAATTGGCAAAATAATTCTATTATGAAAACATCCTGCATCCCACTTTGAAATGTGGTGTCTGGGGTCTTAAATGCTAACAAGCGGCCATCTAAGATGCATCAATTGGTCTCAACCCACCTGGAGCAAAGGAAAATGAAGAACACCAAGGTCACACGACAACTAAGAGCCCAAGAGACAGAAAGGGCCACGTGAACCAGAGACCTACATCACCCTGAGACCAGAAGAACTAGTTGGTGCCCGGCCACAACCGATGACTGCCCTGACAGGGAGCACAACAGAGAACTCCTGAGGGAGCAGGAGATCAGTGGGATGCAGACCCCAAATTCTCATAAAAAGACCATACTTAATGGTCTGACTGAGACTAGAGGAATCCCGGCGGCCATGCTCCCCAGACCTTCTGTTGGCACAGGACATGAACCATCCCCGAAGACAACTCATCAGACATGAAAGGGACTGGTCAGTGGGTGGGAGAGAGATGCTGATGAAGAGTGAGCTGATTATATCAGGTGGACACTTGAGATTGTGTTGGCATCTCTTGTCTGGAGGGGGGATGGGAGGATAGAGAGAGAGGGAAGCTGGCAAAATTGTCACGAAAGGAGAGACTGAAAGGG
This sequence comes from Elephas maximus indicus, assembly GCF_024166365.1. Taxonomy (NCBI): domain Eukaryota; kingdom Metazoa; phylum Chordata; class Mammalia; order Proboscidea; family Elephantidae; genus Elephas; species Elephas maximus. The sequence continues at coordinate 164,886,039 of NC_064819.1, forward strand.
TTGACTCAATAGGGGGAGAGCAAGTGGGAGTACGGAGTAAGATGTATGTAAACTTATATGTGACAGACTGATTGGATTTGTAAAAGTTCACTTGAAGCTTAAAAAAAGTTAACAAAAAAAAAAAAAAACCCTATGGGGCAGTTCTACTCTGTACTATAGGGTCACTAAGAATTGGAATCCAAAAAAAAAAAAAAAAAAAGGCTAGAAATAGAAATGTCTTCTGACCCAGCAATCCCAAGCCTAGGAATATTGTTGTTGTTAGGTGCGATCTAGTTGGTTCTGATTCATTGTCACCCTGAGTAGAACAGAACAAAACACTGCCCCATCCTGCACCATCCTCACAATCATTGTTATGCTTGAGCCCATTGTTGAAGCCATTGCATCAATCCATTTTGTTGCAGGGTCTTCCTCTTTTTCACCGACCTCTACTTTGGGAAGAGTGATGTCCTTCTCCAGGGACTGATACCTCCTGATAACATGTGAAAAGTATGTGAGGCATAATCTCACCATCCTTGCATCTAAGGAGTGTTCTGGTTGTACTTCGTCCAAGACAGATTTGTTCATTCTCCTGGCAGTCCGTGGTATATTCAATATTCTTCGTCAACACCACATTTCAAAGGTGTCAATTCTTCTTTGGTCTTCCTTATTCATCATCAAGCTTTCACATGCATATGAGGCGACTGAAGACATCATGGCTTGGGTCAGGCACATGTCAGTCTTCAAGGTGACATCTTTGGTTTTCAATGCTTTAAAGAGGTCTTTTGCAGCAGATTTGCCCAATGTAATGCGTCTTTTGATTTCTTGGCTGCTGCTTACAGGGGTGATGATTGAGGTTTCAAGTAAAATGAAATCCTTGACAATTTCAATCTTTTTTCCATATGGCATGATGTCACTTATTGGTCCAGTTCTGAGGATTTTGTTACATTGAATATATCCTAGAGAAATAAGAGCCATCACACAAATAGACGTATGTACACCTATATTCATTGCAACATTATTCACAATTGCAAGAAGATGGAAACAACCTAAGTGCCCACCAACAAATGGATGGATAAACAAACTATGGTACATATACACAATGGAATACAATCCAACAATAAAGAACAATGATGAACCTGAGAAACATCTCACAACATGGATGAATCCAGAGGGCATTATGCTGAGTGAAATAAATCAATCACAAAAGGACAAATCCTGTATGCGACCACTATTATAAAAACTCATGAAAAAGTTTCCACACAGAAACAATCTTTGATGGTTACCAGAGAGGACAAACGTGGGGAGGAAAAAACACTAGACAATAGATGAGTGCTAACTTTGGTGAAGGGTAAGGCAGCACACAATGTTAGGAAAGTTAGCACAGCTTGACCAAGGCAAGGTCGTGGAACCTTCACAGACACATCCAAACTCCCTGAGGGACTGAATTACTGGGCTGAGGGCTGGGAACCATGGCCTGGGGGGATATCCAGCTGAACTGGCATAACATAGTTTATAAAGAAAATATTCAACAACCTACTTTGGTGAGTAGCGTCTGGGGTCTTAAAAGCTTGTGAACGGCCGTCTAAGATACTCCACTGGTCCCACCCTGTCTGGAGCAAGGTAGAATGAAGATAACCAAAGTCTTGGCTTTGGTGTGTTACCCAAAGCAGGTCCTGCCAGGTATAGCTTCTAGTCAATAAAAACACACTAAGATGAGGAGGGTGGAAGAGCGTTTACTGCAAGCGCACAGGCAAGGAGCAAGGAGATGTATACCTCAAATCAAACTCCCCAAACAAAGAGAGGCAGAACCTTTTATGCCATCTCTCATGAGGAAGTAATACAAACATTGTGCACTACGTAGGTTACTATGGCACACAGGTACAGTAAGACAAATTGCATCTTTTTCCTTTGGCATGTAGGCTAGTAAAGTGGGTGTGACTGTCTTGAGCTTCAAGCAGGCTTTGAGGACAATGGATAGGAGGGGGCAGATTCCCCTTTGTCTGAGCAGCTCCCAATTGAGCCACACCCAGTGCTATCACTGAAGGCTTTCTTTGATAATGGCTAAGCAGCTCCTGGCTGCTGGCTATCAATTGTATCCCCAGTATCTAGAGTGGGGCCTGCCACATGGCAGACATTTAGTACATGCTTATTGAAGGATAATGACCAAATATAAAAGTACAGCCTATGGAGCATTCAGTGGTGCTGCCAATAATGAAAATATAAGTTGTAGCAAAGCCTGACCTCAACCCTTTCCCTGTTGGCAGTGTATGAACATTAAATCCTGTCTTGGTGCTGTGCTGTGGAGAGTCTTTCTGACTGTGTTATTCACTCCTCCTTGGGTTCCTATTTATTCAACTTGAAAGGACAACATAGTGAAAACCCATATTCCTATCATCTAAGGAAACTAATGATCCCCTATCGTTGAACATGCACTTAAATTTCTCCAGTTGTCCCACAAGTGTCTTATTTTACAGCTGTATCTAATGAAGTTTCCTGCACTGCATTTGCCTATGTCTCTTTTATTTGTCTACTCCTCAACTTTTAAAGTGTTATAAGGTGAATTAAGAACATGTGGCCAAAGTCCCTTTTATTAGACAAGGATGTTTTAAGCAACCAGCCTTTTAGATGTACAAGCCACTCAGAGAAAAGAGGAAGAATTTCATTTAACATACAGGACAGAAGGTCTCCTTCCTTTATGGTCAAGGAAAAAAACAACCATTTCGATGGAGAAGTGATCATTTAGAATTTGTTGGTAATTTCCCCTTTTCAAAAACGTTAGGTAATATTTCCATTAAATAACTTCTGAAACACAGTAGCTACATTTGAAAATAAATATTTTATGCATTTAAAGAATGATGTTTTTAGTTAGACTTTCAACAAACATTACACATGAGCACATGTGGAATAAAGTCATTACAAGTAAATTATTATTTCTGTCAATATATAGTCAAGAAGGGTGCTAAAGAGTTATTTTTTCTTTTATTCAATTTTCCCATACAATATCATCTTTTTGCCACACTTGGTAGGGAATTATCTGTGCAGTTTTTGGCAGGGAATAAAGCAGGCATAGGCATCAATCCAAACCAATTCTCCTTTCATTTAAACTGACTGATTTGCTGTATTGAATCAGTGAATAACATTTATTTGGCTTTATTGTGCTAGGTGGTGAAAAAAGATAAAGAAAACATAGCAGGTATAGTCCCTGCTTTGGAAGAGTTTATCTTCTAATAAGAGAAACACACTGATACATGTTTTTCCATTTTCTACTTTTGGCAGTGCATATGTATATATATACATATATATATAAACTTCGGGCATATTAAATTTTAAATGCTTCATTATCCATGGCCTTAAATCAACAATCTTTCAGCATCCTGTGCATAAAACTTTAGGAGCTCAATAAAGGCCTTTTGTGCGAATGAACTCAACTTTTTTTGTGCGTATTGCTATTTTCCCAAATTGCTGTCACACATGACCTGGACGAATTTCATCTGCATTGAAATTTGGAGGAAGCTCTTGACAGATAACAGTGTGGGTCCCTGCAGGGTGAGAATCGAAGCTGCACCAGCCTGGTGGAGAATAACATGACCTCAAGGTTGATCCTGAAACATAGCAGGAGTGAGTGGCTCACACAGCCTCCCCAGCACCTCCACACTTGAGGAGGTGGGTCTGGGGTATACAAGGGAGTAGAAAACAATAACTATATTAGCATTCAAAGCCATTGTATCAAAGTGCTGCTTCCTCCAATGTTGCCAGTAGATGGGAAATCTGGGGATCTTTAGGGAGTAAAACCAAAAAATCAAACTCACTGCCGTTGAGTCGATTCTGACTCATAACGACCCTATGGGACAGAGTACAACTGCCCTGTACAGTTTCCAAGGAGCGCCTGGCAGATTTGAACTGCCGACATTTGGTTAGCAGCCGTAGTTTTAGTGGCATTATAACTATCATAAACACCCTCTAAAGGGAAACCCTGGTGGCGTAGTGGTTAAGTGCTACAGCTACTAACCAAAAGGTCGGCAGTTCAAATCTGCCCGTTGCTCCTTGGAAGCTCTACAGGGCAGTTCTACTCTGTCCTATAGGGCCTCTATGATGTGTTTTATGCCTTTGACTATGCAAAGGCATTCGACTGTGTGGATCATAACAAATTACGGATAACATTGCGAAGAATGGGAATTCCAGAACACTTAATTGTGCTCGTGAGGAAACTTTACACAGATCAAGAGGCAGTTGTTTGGACAGAACAAGGGGATACTGACTGGTTTAAAGTCAGGAAAGGTGTGCGCCAGGATTGTATTCTTTCACCATACTTATTCAATCTGTATGCTGAGCAAATAATACGAGAAGTTGGACTATATGAAGAAGAATGGGGGATCAGGATTGGAGGAAGACTCATTAACGACCTACGTTATGCAGATAACACAACCTTGCTTGCTGTAAGTGAAGACGACTTGAAGAATTTACTAATGAAGATCAAAGACCACAGCCTTCAGTATGGATTGCACCTCAACATAAAGAAAACAAAAATCCTCACAACTGGACCAATGAGCAACATCAAGATAAATGGAGAAAAGATTGAAGTTGTTAAGGATTTCATTTTACTTGGATCCACAATCAACAGCCATGGAAGCAGCAGTCAAGAAATCAAAAGACGCATTGCCTTGGGTAAATCTGCTGCAAAGGACCTCTTTAAAAAGTTAAAAAGCAAAATGGTCACCTTGAAGACTAAGGTGTGCCTGACCCAAGCCATGGTATTTTCAATCGCATCATATGCATGTGAAAGCTGGACAATGAATAAGGAAGACCGAAGAAGAATTGACGCCTTTGAATTGTGGTGTTGGCGAAGAATATTGAATACACCGTGGACTGCCAAAAGAACGAACAAATTTGTCTTGGAAGAAGTACAACCAGAATGCTCCTTAGAAGCAAGGATGGCGAGACTGCATCTTACATACTTTGGATATGTTGTCAGGAGGGATCAGTCCCTGGAGAAGGACATCATGCTTGGCAAAGTACAGGGTCATTGGAAAAGAGGAAGACTCTCAACGAGGTGGATTGACACAATGGCTGCAACAATGGGCTCAAGCATAACAACGATTGTAAGGATGGCACAGGACTGGGCAGTGTTTCGTTCTGTTGTGCATAGGGTTGCTATGAGTCAGAACTGACTCAAGGGCATCTAACAACAACAAGTAGAGAAGGAATAAAACTATCTACTATGTTTATCTCTTGGTGGTGTTTGGTGCCCTTGAATTGATTCCAACTCACAGCAACCCCATGTAACAGAGTAGAATTGCTCCATAGAGTTTTTTTGGATATAATCTGTAGGTTAGCAGATCACCAGGTCTTTCTCCTGAGGAGCCACTGGGTGAGTTCGAACCACCAACCTTTTAGTTAGCAGCTGATCGTTTGTGCCACCAGTTTCTTTGTTTATCTCTGAGTTGCTAAAAAGTCAAAAGGGGGAATGAATGGGTAAGAAAGTTCCACAAAATGGGTGATTACTACTATTACTATTACCTCCACCTCATGCCCCCAACTTCCAAGTCCCGTATGTATGTGTACGGTCCATGTACGAATCTGGGGTAGGGTCTTCAAGACATTTGGGCAGAGACTACTGTGGAGGGTTGTGGTGAGGAGAAGAGACTGGTTGGGGTGATGAAGGATGAGTTTTGTTCATTGGGGTTAGAAAAGTTCCCAAGAAAGGTCTGGGGGGCATTCTCTAAAGTTAGGAAAGAGGGCACTTTTGGTGGCTTCTCAGAAGAGCTTTCTCACTCTGTCTACGTTCACCACAGCCCAGGTCAGCATTTCCCATCTGAGTCTGTCATAGGCAGTCCTGCTTAGGAAGACACTATAGTGAAAAGACCAGAATACAGAAAAAAAAAAACAGGGATAGAATTCTGACTCCATCCCTCATTTGATGTGTGATCTTGTACCAGAATCCAGAAAAAAAAAACACACAAAAAAAAAACAGGGATATAATTCTGACTCCATCCCTCATTTGGTGTGTGATCTTGTACAAGACCGAATCTTTCTATGTCTCATTTTTCTTATTTGTATAACAATCAGCATTATTCTGATGGTGGTGATACCCATGATAGTAAACCAGCCCATGGTGGACTTCCAGAAATTCTAATTTCCTTAGCTACAAACCTCCACTTGACAAAACCTAGTTTCATCATTTTTGGAATGGTCATAACATTTATCTTACCAGTTGCCACTGAGTTGACTCCAATTCATGGTAACCCTGCGTGTCAGAGTAAACTGTGCTCCATAAGGTTTTATTTGTTTTTAATTAATTTTGTTGTTGTTGAGAATAAACACAGCAAGGCATGCACCAATTCAACTGTTTCTACATATGCAATTCAGTGACACTGATTACATATGCAACCATTCTCATCCTCTTTTTTTGAGTTGTTCCTCCTCCATTAACATAAGCTCACTGCATCCTAAGGTTCCTATCTAATCTCTCAAGAGTTGTTGACACTTTGATCCTGTAAAGATAGTTCTTAGAAGAGCATAATGCTTAAGGCAGTTTTTTTTTTTTTTTTTTAATAGACTATTTGGTATTAAGAAGACTTCAGGAAATATTTTTGGTTTAAGTTTTAAAGATTATCTCAGGGCAATAGTTTCAGGGGTTCATCCAGCCCCTATGGCTCCAGAAAATCTGGAGTCCATGAGAATTTGAAATTTTGTTCTGCATTTCTCCCTTTTGATCAGGATCCTTCTATAGAATCTTTGATCAAAATGTTCAGTAATGGTAGCTGTGCACCATCCACTTCTTCTGGTCTCATGACAAAGAAAGCAGTTGTTCATGAAGGTAATTGGCCACACATTCCATATTCTCTTCCTATTCTTGACTTTCCTTCTTTCTCTACTGCTCCAGGCAAATAGAGACCAATTGTTGTACCTTGGAAACTTGCAAACTTTTAAGACCCCAGGCATTATGCAGTGAACTAGGAGATAGAACAGAAGCACTAAAAGTAATATTAGGCCAATTAATTGGGATGTCCCATGAAACTGTGACCCTAAACCTCCAAACCAACCAAACCAGGTTTTTGGTTGTACACAAGCAGCATCAGAAGCTACTGTATTATTATTTTTTTTTTGTAAATATATCTATTATGGATTGAATTATGTCACCCCAAAATATGTGTTATAAATTCTAACCTCTATGCCTGTGGTTTTAATCCCATTTGAGAAAGGGTTGTCTTTGTTATGTTAATAAGGCAGGATTAGTGTATGGTGTGGATGGCACTGGGTGTTTGCTGGGAGTGTATGGTGTATCTTGTGTGGATCTCTTTTGAGACATAAAAGAGATTAAACAAGTGAACAGAAGAGAGATGGGGTAAGATAAATGCCAAGACACATAGAGATCTCCAAGGAACCAGGAAGTAGACGCTGAAGAGACAAGGGCCTTCCTTCAGAGCCAAGAGAGGGCGAAAGACATCCCCTAGAGCTAGTGCTCTGAATTTGGACTTCCAGCCTTCTAAACTGTGAGAAAATAAATTTCTCTTTGTTAAAGCAACTCACTTGTGGTATTTTTGTTATAGCAGTACTAGATAACTAATATCTATGACATAACATTTTGCCAATTCAACTTTGTACAGGTGTACAAATTATTGACAGTGCTTACAATAATCAGCTGTGCAATCCTGTCTGTAAACAATGTGATTTTTCCATCAAGGTTAACTCTCCCTTTCTCCCTCCCTCCCACCCCTGATAACCACTAATAAACTTTTGTTTCTGTACATTTACCTTTTCTCGTCATACAATATTTGTCCTTTTGTGATTGACTTATTTCATTCAGCGTAGTGTCTTCAAGTCCCATCCATTTTGTAGCATATATCAAGACTTCGTTTCTCCTACTGGCTGTGTAGTATTGCCTTGTATGTGTGTACCACATTTTGTTTATCCATTTATTTGTTGATTGGCATTTAGGTTGTTTCCGCCTTTTGGCTATTGTGAATAGTTTTGCAATGAACATTGGTGTACAAGTCTCTGTGTCTCTATTTTGGAGTCTTTTGGGTACATACTGAGAAGTGGAATTGTGGGGTTATATGGTAGTTCTGGAAACCCTGGTGGTGTAGTGGTTAAGTCCTATGGCTGCTTCAGGTTGGAAGGTACTGAAAATATGACCAGGGAAGAGATACGACCTCAAAGAAGAGTCAACCTTAATGATGTGGATGAAGTCAAGATTTCGGGACCTTCATTTGCTCTTGTGGCACAACTGAAAATGAGAAGAAACAGCTGCAAACATCCATTAATAATTGGAATGTGGAATGTATGAAGTATGAATCTGGGAAAATTGGAAGTCGTAAAAAATGAAGTGGAACACATGAAGATTGATATCCTAGGCATTAGTGAACTGAAATAGACTGGTATTGGCCATTTTGAATTAGACGATCATATAGTTTACTATTATGGGAATGACAAATTGAAGAGGAATGGCGTCATGTTCAATTGTCGAGAAGAACATTTCAAGATCTATCCTAAAGTACAACACTGTCAGTGATAGGATAATATCCATACACCTACAAGGAAGACCAGTTAATACCACTATTATTCAAATTTACGCACCAGCCACTAAGGCCAAAGATGAAGAAATAGTAGATTTTTACCAGCTTCTGCAGCCTGAAATTAATTAAACATGCAGTCAAGATGCATTGATAATTACTGGTGATTGGAATGCGAAAGATGGAAACAAAGAAGGAATAAACCCAGTAAAAACCCAGCGCCTTGAGTCAATTCCAACTCATAGTGACCCTATAGGACAGAGTAGAACTACCCCATAGAGTTTCCAAGGAGCGCCTGGCGGATTCGAACTGCCGACCCTTTGGTTAGCAGCTGTAGCACTTAACCACTACACTACCAAGGTTTCCAAAAGAAGGAATAGTAGTTAGAAAATATGGCCTTGGTGATAGAAACAATGCCTGAGATCATGTGACAGAATTTCACAAGACCAACGATTTCTTCACTGTAAATATCTTTTTACAAGAACATGAATAGTGGCTATACACCTGGACCTCACCAGATGGAATACACAGGAATCAAATCAACTATGTCTATGGAAAGAGACTATGGAAAAGTTCAATATCATCAGTCAGAACAAGGCCAGGGGCAGACCGCAGAATAGGCCATCAATTGCTCATATGCAAGTTGAAGTTGAAGGTGAAGAAAATTACAACAAGTCTACAAGAGCCAAAGTATGACCTTGAGTATACCTCAACTGAATTTAGAAAGCATCTCAAGAATAGATTTGATGTGTTGAACACTAATGACTGAAGACCAGATGAGTTTTGGAATCATATCAAGAACATCATATATGAAGAAAGCAAGAGGTGAGGTCATTGAAAAGACAGGAAAGAAAGAACAGACCAAAATAAATGTCAGAAGAGACTCTGAAACTTGCTCTTGAACACAGAGTAGCTAAAGCAAAAGAAAGAAATGATGAAGTAAAAGACCTGAATAGATGATTTCAAAGGGTGGCTTAAGAAGAAAAAGTATTATAATGAAATGTGCAAAGACCTGGAGATAGAAAAGCAAAAGGGAAGAACACACTCAGCATTTCTCAAGCTGGAAGAACTGAAGTAAAAATTCAAGCCTTGAGTTGCCATATTGAAAGATTTGACAGGGAAAATATTAAATAACCCAGGAAGCATGAAAAGAAGATGGAAGGAATACACACAGTCACTATACCAAAAAGAATTGGATAAGGTTCAACCATTTCAAGAGGTAGTGTAAGATCCAGAACCAATGATATTGAAAGAAGAAGTCCAAGCTGCACTGAAGACATTGGCAAAAAACAAGGCTCCAGTAATTGACAGAATACCAATTGAGATGTTTCAACAGATGGATGAAGCACGAAAAGTGCTCACTTGTCTATGTCGAGAAATTTGGAAGACAGCTACTTGGCCAACCAACTGAAAGAGATCCATATTTGTACTCATTCAAAAGAAAGATGATCCAACAGACTGTGGATATTATCAAACAATATTATTAACATCACACACAAGTAAAATTGGCTGAAGATCATTCAAAAGCCATTGCAGCAGTATATCGACAAGGAATTGCCAGAAATTGAAGCTACATTCAGAAGAGGATGTGAAATGAGGGATATCATTGCTGATGTCAGATGAATACTGGCTGAAGGTAGAGAACAGCAGAAAGATGTTTACCTGTGTTTTATTGACTATGGAAAGGCATTTGACTGTATGGACCATAACAAATTATGCATAACATTGCAAAGAATGAGAATTCCAGACCACTTATTTGTGCTCAAGAGGAACTCGTACATACACCAACATACTGAATAGTTCGAAGTTGAGAAAGGTGTGTGTCAGGGTTGTATCCTTTCACCGTACTTATTCAGTCTGTTTGCTGATCAGATAATATGAGAATCTGGACTATATGAAGAAGAACAGGGCATGGGAGTAGAGGAAGACTCCTTAACAACCTACGATACGCAAATGTCATACTTTGCTTGCTGAAAGTGGAAGACTTGAAGCACTTATTTGTGAAGATCAAAGACCATAGCCTTCAGTATGGATTACACCTCAACATAAAGAAAACAAAAGTCCTCACAACTGGATGAATAAGCAATATCATGATAAACTGAAAGAATATTGAAGTTCTCAAGGATTTCATTTTACTTGGCTCCACAATGAACGCCTATGGAAGAAGCAGTCAGAATATCACAAGATGCACTGCATTGGGCAAATCTGCTGCAAAAGACCTCTTTAAAAAGCTAAAAAGCAAAAATGTCACTTTAAGGACTAAGGTGTGCCTGACCCAAGCCATGGTGTTTTCAATCACCTCATATGCATGTGAAAGCTAAACAATGAATAAGGAAGACCAAAGAATTGATGTCTTTGAATTAGGGTGTTGGCAAAGAATATTGAATATACCATAGACTGTCAGAGGAACAAACAAATCCATCTTGGAAGATGTACGGCCAGAATGCTCATTAGAATCAGAATGGTGAGACTGCATCTCACTTACTTTGGACATGTTATTACTTGGGACCAGTCCCTGGAGAAGGACATCATGCTTGGTAAAGTACAGGGTCAATGAAAAAGAGGAATACTATCAATAAAATGGATTGACACAGTGGCTTCAACAATGGGCTTAAGCATAAAAACAGTTATAAGGATGGCGCAGGGCTGGGCAGTGTTTTGTTCTGTAGTACAGGGAGTAGCTATGAGTCAGAACTAACATGACGTCACCTAGCAGCAACAACATAGAGATAGAGAAAGTGAGAGACAGTGATCTACTGAGAGAGAGAGAGATTTATCTCAAGAAAAGTGCTCACTTGGTTGTACAGTCTGGAAAGTCCCAAGTCTGTGGGTAAGGTGTCAGGTTGGAGGCTTCTCCTCATCCATGTATCTGAAGGGGTTGACATATCCAAGATCAGCAGGTCAGATGGCAGGCTGCAGAGGCTGATGAATCCACAATTGGGTGGCGATATGCAGGCCGCTGGCTCAAGTCCCAAGAACCGGAGGTCAGACAATGATGAGCCAGATGCAGGATCCAGAGGGAGCAAAAGCCAATGAGCTTTACCAGAACTTCCATATACATTGTTTTCAGGCCACACCCCCGAGGAAATGCCCCTTACAACTGATTGGCTGATTACATCAGATCATGTCATGTGGGTGATTACATTATGTTAAAAACTGGAGGATAACTACATTATTCCATAACTGACAAACTACATAATTACATAACTGCCAAACCACTGAGAATCATGGCCCAGCCAAGTTTACAGGCAACCTTAACCATCATATCGCCAAAACAAACAAACAAAAAACCCACTACCATCTAGTTGATTCCAACTCATAGTTACCCCATAGGGTTTCTGAGGCTGTAAATCTCTAAGGAAGCAGACTGCCACATCTTTTTCCCACAGAGCTGCTGGTAGTTTCAAACTGCTGATACCATATATCACTTCTCAGTGTTTTCCTGCTAAGATACAAGCTTCAAATGAAAAATGACCTTATCTGTTTTCTTTATGCTGTATCTCATGTCTAGAATAGTTCCTAGAATCATGTTGTGGTTGTTAGGTCCAGTCAAGTCAGCCCCCAACTATTGGCAACCCCACACACAATAGAACAAAATGCTGCCTTGTCCTGTGCTGTCCCTGTGATTGGTTGCAACTGGCTGCAGATCAGACCACTGTGATCCATAAGGTTTTCACTGGCTAATTTTCAGAATCAAGTCTCCAGGCCTTTCTTCCTAGTTTGTCTTAGTTTGGAAGCTCTGCTGAAATCTGTTCAGCATCATAGCAACACTCAAGACTCTACTGACAGATGAATGGTGGCCGGGAATTGAACCTGAATCTCCTGCATGGAAGGTGAGAATTCTACCACTGAACCACCAATACTCCTCTCTGGAATCATAGTTCAAAAAAAAAAAAAAAAAAAAAAACCCTAAAAAACAAACCAACTGCCATCTAGTCAATGCTGACTCATGGTGACCCCATGTGTTGCAGAGTAGACATGTGCTGTATAGGGTTTTCAAGGCTGTAAACTTTCAGAAGCAGATTGCCAGGCCTTTCTTCCAAGGCATCTCTGGGTAGGTTCAAACTGACAACCTTTTGGTTTGTAGCCACGTGCTTAACCATTTGTACTGCCCAGGGACTCCAGAATCATTTTATTGTTGTTGGGTGCCATTGAGTTAATTCTGACTTATAGGGAGCCCATGCAACAGAAAAGGACTGTTCCATAGGATTTTCTTGGCTATAATCTTTATGGAAGCAGATTTCCAGTTCTTCCTCTTGTGGAGCCACGGGATGGGTTCAAACCACTTAATCATGGCGCCATCAGAATCCCAAAGGACAAAAACAAAAACAAACTCATTGCATGAGTCAATTCTGACTCATCGCCATGCCATAGGACAGATTAGAACTGCCCCATAGGGTTTCCAAGGATCGGCTGGTGGAAGTGAACTGCTGACCTTGCGGTTAGCAGTTGAACACTTAACCACTATGCCACCAGAATTCCAGTAGGTGCTAAATAAATATTTCTTGAATTAGTAAGACCCAGTAAATATAGATTGATTTAAATGTTTTTAATAGCTCCAAAATACTCTATTGCATGAACATATCGTATTTATTTTTTAACTTCTGATAGATATTTACCTCGAATCCAGTTTTCTAGACCCTAAGTTCCACGATTTCCAACATTTTGGTGCAAATCTAGTATCCTGAATGTCTGAGTTAGAGAATATCAGAAACCTATTTCTTCTCTACTTGTCCATTTCCTTGAGAAACATCTTTCTTCAGTAGGATCAACCTCAGTTTGGCTGGTGTAAGCGCAAGTGCATAAGTTTTAACTTGAATGGTGCCACTGGAGCATTTCAAGGCCCATGCCCAGGTCAGATAGCAGGATTGCTTTTTTGGTTCTCACACCTGGTCTAGATATGTTTCCTGCGCACTTGTCACTGGCTATAATCTGAACCAAAACTGCCAAATCACTGGACTGTTGTGAATCATGAGGCTGCTACCAGCTTGTTCTTACTACAGCTACTATCTTGGTGTTGAGGTTCCTGTTGTTTTTCCCTACTCACTAGCTGGGCTCCTGTGGACTTTGTCTCTTGCGTAGAGAAAGTCAAAGTCTTCCTCCCATTCACCATCACACCCAAAACACTCAAGGCCTTCCTCAAGAGTTTGTTTCTCTTTTTTTTCCTCCAGCCTGATGTGGAAGAGCCAGAATGGATTGTAGCTGATCCCACTTCAGCTCAACTATTCTCCTCTAGGGTATGCTGTAGTCAAAGAAGACAGAAGGATAAAGAACCAGTTAATATAGGAAAGTGGGTTACAGGATGAAGGAACACTTCATTTGTAGAAAGATGCAAATCAAAGAGATAGGACAGCTACATTTTCTGTTAGCCCTGTACATAAAACGAAGGCAAATAACAATTCAGCTCCACTTCCTATTCAATCACCAGACCTACCTTTCTGTTGGCTGTCACTCATGCATGGAGTTGGTGTAGACCAGAGATTAATGGGAGATGACATTGTCGAGAAGCTCTCAGTTTAGAAAGCACTATCTCTTAGACCACAGAGGATTTATATTGCAATGTGCAACTGAGAAAACTAGAAGCAGGGCAGGGGGCGGGAAGGCTAACTTCATCAAATGGAATGCTGCCATTTAGGAAACCAAACCAAAACTGTTGCTGTCAAGTTGATTCCAACTCATAGTGACCCTACAACACAGAATAGAACTGCACCATAGGGTTTCCAAGGAGCAGCTGATGGATTTGAACTGCCGACCCTTTGGCTAGCAGTTGAGCTCTTAACTGCTGTGCCAGTGAGTTGACTAGTAATTTAGACTTGAAAAAATTCAGATCTTTCTTTTGATAATAAAACTCAGGAATATCTTTTTGTCTGGGGTTTCCTTTTAAATACGTCTGCCATTTATTTTGATATCTAAAATAACAGAAGTGAAATCCTTTACATGAAGGACTTTAATACCATGATTTAGATTAATCAAAGCTTGAGGGAACAGGCTAGCGAAAGCGCCATTACCTTAAATCTCCCGGCTCTCCACAATAATTTTACATGATTGGAAAGAGCCATCACCACTCTTGAGAGAACACTGCTGAGGATCCCGCCATCCACCTCCTGGGTGACCCTGGCAAGAGACTCACTTCTCTGATTTTCAGTTTACACATTTTTGAAACAAAAAATGGCCAAGAACACTTTCAACTGCTTCTATGTTTCTAACTCTCTTAAGGCTCTGTTTGAGAGTAAATTTATAAACAAGGTGGTGTGCCAATGACTTATTGCTTATATGCTACTAAAAAGCCCAAATGGAAATAGTATTAACTTTAATAAGTGTATTATTTATGGTTAACCAATCATAGTGTTGCCATCAAGCTGATTCTGACTCATGGCGACCCCATGTGTTACAGAGTAGAACTACTCCATGGGATTTTCTCGGCTGTAATTTTTATGGAAGCAGATCTCCAGGCTTTTCTTCTGTGGATGGGTTTTTATTTCTTGGTTTGAACTGTCAACCTTTAGGTGAATAGAAGAGTGCAACCTGTTTGTTACTACCTAGGGACCTTAATTATTTATGGCAGAGGCTATTACTATCAATCACAATACCAACAAGTTATTTTTCCTACTGACTTTTTAAGATCTGTAACACATGTAAACATAGATAGCTCAAGCTGTATATAAAAAACAGTATTACAAGCCACTTAAGCAGCACTAGGTACATTTAATAATCTTATATATATGCTAAGAGCATAAGATTTTATATTCACAGAATATTGTTTTATAGATGCATCACAGTTTCAGGAAAGCACATAGTGAAAAATTCAATATTGATAAACTTACCTGTATATTTTTTTTTTCCGGAAAGTATCTTGAATTTATTTAAACATCCTCATAATAGAAATTTTATTCTCAAGCTTACCCACTTTCATTCCTTAAGTATTAAGGTAATAGTATTCTCAGGTATCCTAAGAAAAAAGCACATTATTTATTTTTGCATGTTGCTTTTATATTTGCATTAAATTAAATTTTATATTTGCATTTCTTCATGTTGTATAATTCTGCATATTGCTTTATGAGAGAAACGTGTTTCCTTTTAATTCAGTCAGCAGACATTGATTGAACATACAGAAAATACAAGGCACTGTATTAATTACAGAGGGAATACTTGGGCATGGAAACTCTGAGTCCTGGATGACCTGAAACAATCTTAGCCCCATTTATGATCCATTTGTAAATTAGGGGGCAAATAAGGCTGAAGTGAGGTGTGTGCTTATTTCATAGTGTCCTTGAGAGCTAAGATACACAGGAAGTTGTAGCTTTTATGAAATGTTTAATGAGAAATTAATGGCTAGCATAATATGCAGAAGCCAAATGGGATTGATTTAAATTGGAACTGGCATCTTAGGCAGACTAAAGAAGCAGATATTACTTCTAATGAATATAAAAAAATTATTACTGTAGAAAATAAATATATGATACTCTAGGTCTAACTAATTGTTTGTTGAATATAGTCACTAGAGCCTGGAAATGCCAAGTAATTTAAAAGGCCAAAGAGTTCAATTGGAAGACATTAATGTCTTAAAAAAATCTGTTTTCCATATTACTTGGAAAAAAACCATATTTAATAAATACAGTGCAACCTGCAGCTTGATTACAGATGTAACTGTAAATAGCAATGTTCTAAACATTTCCTACAATGTGCCAGTGTCTGTGGAGACTTTGAAACATATCAAGCTTTAATTAGAGTAAGCCATTTTTAGTGTTAGATTTCAACTAGAATTTTATAAAATTCCTTAATTCCTTCATTACATTAATATAATTCAGTGTCTACATGACACCAATAACCAGGTAAAAAATAAAGCATTAAATTATTGACATTAATTGCATAATATAGCAGATACCATTGAACACCTACTTTTGTCTTTAATGGGCCTCCAGTGTGATAAACTGTGTGTTACATAAATCATGCTTTCCCAGCACTTGAGTTCTGGTGTTGCTTGTATGTTTTTGAGAATGTTACAGCTATGATAGCATAATTTGAGTGAAATCTTTCTGAAACAAAGAAGGATCAGTAGTTGGAAAATATGACCTTGGTGATAGAAACAATGTTGGAGATCACATGCCAGAATTCTGCAAGACCAACAACTTATTTGTCAGAAATATCTTTTTTCAACAACACAAGTGATGACTATACACAAGACCTTGCTGGGTAGAATACAAAGGAATCAAATCAACTACATCTATGGAAAGAGATGATGCAGAAGCTCAGTATTATCAGTCAAGATAAAGCCAGGGCCTGACAGTGGAACAGGCCATGAATTCCTTACATGCAAGTTCAAGTTGAAGCTGAAGGAAATCAAAGCAAGTCCAAGGGAGCCAAAGTACAACCTTGAATATATCTTGCCTGAATTTAGAGACCATCTCAAGAAAGATTTGATGCACTAAAAACTGATCATTGAAGACCAGAAGAGTTGTCAGATGACATCAAGGACATTATACACGAAGAAAATAAAAGGCCATTAAAAAGGAAGGAAAGAAAGAAAAGACCAAAATGGATGTTCTGAAGTGCAGGGTAGCTAAAGCAAACAGAATGAGGAAGTAAAAGAGCTGAACAGAAAATTTCAAAGGGCAGGTCCAGAAAACAAGGTAAAATATAATGAAATGTGCAGAGACCTGGAGTTAGAAAACCAAAAGAGAAGAGCTAAACAGAAAATTCAAGCCGAGACTTGCAATATTGAAGGATTCTATGAGCAAAATGTTGGACCATGCAGGAAACATCAAAAGAAGAATGAAGGAATACACAAAGTCACTGTACCAAAAGGAATTGACCAACATTCAACCATTTTAGGAGATAACATACAATAAAGAACCAATGATACTGAAGGAAGAAGTCCAATCTGCACTGAAGGCATTGGTGAAAAATAAGGTTCCAGGAATTGATGGAATATCAATTGAAATGTTTCAGAAAATGGATGGAACTCTGGAAGTGCCCACTCATCTATGCCAAGAAATTTGGAAGATAGCTAACTGGCCAACCAACTGGAAGAGATTCATATTTGTGCCCCTTCCAAAGAAAGGTGGTTCAATGGAAAGCAGAAATTATCAAATAAAATCATTAATATCACAAGCAAGTGAAATTTTGCTGAAGATAATTAAAAAATGGCTGCAGCCATACATGACAGGTAACTACCAGAAATTCAAGCTAGATTCAGAAGAGGGCATGGAATGAGGGCTATATATCATTGCCGATGTCAGATGGATCTCGACTGACAGCAGAGAATACCTAAAAGATGTGTACCTGTGTTTTATTTACAATGCAAAGGCATTTGACTGTGTGGGGTATAACAAATTATGATTATAATAACATTGTGAAAAATGAGAATTCCAGAACATTTAATTGTGCTTATGTGGAACCTGTACAGAGACCAAGAAGCTGTTGTTGGAACAGAACAAGAGGCTACTTCATGGTTTAAAATCAGGAAAAGTGTGTGTCAGGGTTGTATCCTTTCACTATACTTATTCAATCTGTATACATTGCAAATAATCCAAGAAACAGGACTTAATGAAGAAAAACACAGCATCAGGATTGGAGGAAAACTCATTAACAACCTGAGATATGCAGATGACACAATCTTCATTGCTGAAAGCGAAGAGGACTTGAAGCTCTTACTGATGAAGATCAAAGGCTGCAGCCTTCAATATGGATTATACCTCAACATAAAGAAAACAAAAATCCTCACAACTAGACCAATAAGCAACATCATAATAAACGGAGAAAAGATTGAAGTTGTCAAGGATTTTATTTTACTTGGATCCACAATCAATGCCCATTGAAGCAGCAGTCAAGAAATTAAAAAACATATTGCATTGGGTAAATCTGCTGCAAAAGACCTCTTTAAAGTATTTAAAAAAAAAAAAAAAGATGTCACCTGAAGGACTAAGGTGTGCCTGATTCAAGCTATGGTATTTTCTATCACCTCAAGTATGCTAAAACTGGGTAATGTAAAAGGAAGGCTGAAGAAGAATTGATAAAATTGAATTATGATGTTGGTGAATAATATTGAATATACCATGGACTGCCAGGGGTTGGCTAGGAGAACAAACCAATCTGTCTTTGAGGAAGTACAGCCAGAATGCTCCTTAGAAGTGATAATGGTGAGACTTCATCTCACATACTTTGGATATGTTATCAGGAGGCACCAGTCTCTTCTCCAGGGACTGGTGCCTCCTGATAATATCACTGATATCAGGAGGGACCTACTCCTGGAGAAGGGACATCATGCTTGGTAAAGTAGAGGGTCAGCGAAAAAGAGGAAGACCCTCAGTGAGATGAACTGATAGAAATGGATTGATACAGTGGCTGCAACAATGGGCTTAAATATAACAATAATTGTAAGTATGGTACCTGATGGGGCAGTGTTTCATTCTGTTGTAAATAAGGTCCCTAAGAGTTGGAACAGACTCAACAGCACCTAACAACAAGTATTTTTTTATTTTTGAATATTATATTATCGTAGACACACCTGCCATTTTCCAGAGACAGATTACATCTGTATTTTCTAAGTTCCAGTGCACTCTGGAATCTTAGAGGAGTGATACACAAAATGTTTGAATTGTCGGTGAAGTCAACAATTGCTTTGAGGCTGGCATTGCTTTGAAACTTTGAAGCTGTCCTTTGTTTAGAGTTGCAACTAGTTCAGTCTAACAAACCAAACTAAACCCACTGCCATCAAGTTGATTCCTACTCATAGTGATTGTATAGGGCAGGGTATAACCTCCCCATAGGATTTCCAAGGCTGGAGCCCTGGTGGCACAGTAGTTAAGCTGAAAGGTCAGTGGTTTGAACCCACCAGCTGCTCTACAGGAGAAAGATGTGGCAGCCTGCTTCTGTAAAGATGATAACCTTGGAAACTCTACAGGGCAGTTCTATCCTGGCCTATATGGTCACTATGAGCCAGAATAGACTCAACAGCAATGGGTTTGGTTTTGGTTTCATTAACCTTTATGGAAGCTGACTGCCACATCTTTCTCCTGCGAAGCTGCTGGTTGGTTCCAACTGCCAACTTTTCGGTTAGCAGCTGAGCACTTAACCACTGCACTGCCAGTGTTCCTCCTTCAATCTAATAGCCTTGGAAAAGGCAATGCATGCTCTCATTGTGGTGGGAGAAGGCATCTAAAGGCAAAGAACAATTTATCTTTGAGATAAATTAGTGTGGTCTCTCATCGTGAAGGCTGTGGTCAACGGACAAGGACCAGTAGCACTTGTTTTGAAATACTGAGACTACCACTTATTCTCTCCATTGAGTTTGGAAATACTGTTTGAATTGAACTTTTTAAAATATTGGTAATTGAATACGTGTAATTCTCCTGTACTTATCAGAAGGAAAGTTAATGTCCTCAGGTTGACATTTAAATAAAAATGATTTGAAAAAAAAAAATTATAATGGCTCCGGCACTTATTTTTTGTAGTTTTTTTTTTTTTTTGAGCCATCAGATGGGAAAAGTAATTTGTATTATATTTTAAAGAAATAGAATCTAAAGAAAAGTTGATAATTCTTTATGTAAGACTTTTTAGCCAACAAACAAACTTGTTTTAAAAGTAGTGCTTAAAAGCCATGAGGACTTCCACCTCTGTCCAAGATGGAGTAATAGAAACTGGGTTTTCTTCCCCTTTAAAACAACTGAAAAACTGAACAAAACATGAAACAATAGTTTTTAAGGCTCTGGACTTCAGACAATGAAGAATGGTATTGCAAAGAGACAGGAAACAAAAGAGGCACAATTGCCCCAGCTTACTGCCAGGAGAGTTTCCAGGCCATGGCACAGGGAGGGGGAATCAAATGGATCCTGGTAGTACCCCCTAAGCTGAGGAGATGGAGCTAGGAATACAGAGCGACAGTCTTGGCCTGGGTTCTCTAGAGAAGTGAAAGGGAGTCATGAGAATATTTTTTCTTCCTTTACTCTGAGTATATCTTGACTATTGAACCAGATTAACAAGGTGAGAAATCCGACAGTAATTCCCCAAGGATCTTGCTATTCATGTTTTTGGCTACTCAGGCTCAGCATCTTCATGGGTAGATATAGAAGAGCAATGTTAATGAGGTAAACATGGGACAATGTTGAAATAATTTCAATTAATGTTAATCATAAAATTTCATAAATTAAAAAATGTTGTTTGGACCAGACTTGCTGGTCTGACAGAAACTGAAGGAACCCCCGAGACTACGGCCACCAGACACCCTGCTAACTCAGAACTGAAGCCACTCCCGAAGTCCACCTTTCAGCCTATAAAACAAACAATAACATATGTGAGGAATGTGCTTCTTAGTTCAATCAAATATAAGAGATCAAATGGGTAACACTTTCCCAAAAGCAAAGACAAGAAGGCAGGAAGGGACAGGAAACCTAGATGAATGAACATGGGGATCCCAGTATGTAAAGGGAAAGGGGAAGAGTGCTGACCCATTGTGGGGATTGCGACCAATGTTGCAAAATAATTTGTGTATAAATTTTTGAATGAGAAACTAATTTGCACTGTAAACTTTCACCTAAAACACAACAACAAAAAAAATTTTTGTCAGCCAACTCCTGAGAGAACTGGTTAACATGCAAATCCATTGAATAGATATATTAATGAAAATATTATTTAAAATATAAGACTAAGAGTAGTTTACTGGGAAGGGCTATACATCTTTATGAAATAATTCAGAATTTGAAAATACCAGGAAAAGAGTATGACAAATGCAACAAAAAACTAAAGCATCTCAAAACGCAGAGAATTTCAATATTTTTCTTAAGAATATCAGTTATTCCACTGGATCAAAAAAAAAAAAAAAAAAAAAGACCAAAAAATTAGACTGTATATCCAATAAAGTCATTGGTTTAGGATTTATTTTATTAATACAGAGTTACAGTCCCCCCCCCCCTTTCTTGTGACTCTCATTTTCTCTCTGGGTAATTTTTATGGCCACCTTCTTAAAGATTCTGAAATGAAAAATTGTTTCTTTGTTTCTGTTTCATAACAGGCGAAACTCAAACAAAAACCATAAAAGAGCATCTTAGTATTTCCATTAAACATGTTTTATTTATTCCTTTCAAACATATAAATTTGTATACTACCAACTTCATTGAGTACTAGCCTTTGACTTAGAAAATATAGGAAATGTGTTAAAATGAAGAATCAGGAAAATATAAGTTACCTGTTTTCATCTGATGCACAGATTCCTGTCTTCTTGTGCAATGTCTGCATTCTCTTGTCCGACCCAACCTCTTCTGATGAGCCAGACTCCAGCTTATTTAGGCATGGGGATGTCATCATGAAAGCAGGATCTTGGGAAATTTACCTCAAGTCTTGATGTGCAGGGTGGACTGGAAAGCTGGAAAAGATTAGGAGCAGAGACACCAATTTAATGCGGTAATCTAGGGATTTAGCTTTGAGTCATTGCACCCCATGGAGACCTATTGGATAAAAACAAACTGGATTTGAGAAAAAATTCGATGTTGTAAGTAAAGAAAAATTGAAAATTGACCTCAAGTTTTTAGTTTAAATGGCTTGGAAAGTGGTATTGTTATTGAGAAACCATGAGGAATTTGAGTGGAAGAATAAGAGGAATTTGATGATGAACATATGACATTGAAGTGAGAATAGATATCTTCTCTATTGCAGCTTCAATCCTTTGCATAGAGCAAGGGCAGCTTGAGAAAAAAACAGAAGGGACAGAGAAGACCGAATCTAGTGACAGATGTACGATTGATCTAACATCACTGCCAGAGAAATAAAATTCTTGCTAACTGTGAAAATACTGAAAAATAGTGCTTGTACATTAAAGCAATGACTACAGGGAAGGGACTTAAATATGTGCAGGACATGGGAGACAGTCCTGGAAAGGTAAAACTCTCAGGGAGGGGCATGGGTACAAAAGGTTAAAAAAAAAAGGAGGCACATCCTTTGGAAACAATGCAGTGGAGGGAAAGAGAAGCAAGAGTAGGGGACTTAGAATCTTTAGGACAAAGGAAAATAAAAATATCAAAGGACGCACAATCTCTCTCCCGTCTGTCTCCAAAAACAGTCACCCAGTTAATAAACCATACTTTGCTATACTGACAGGAGACGGTATTTAAACTAAATATTTCATAAACCACCCTAAATTGCCAGCCTTGTGTAGAGAAAAGCAGAGGTACACAAAGTCTTCAGCTATACAAAACTACAAAAAATGAGGCTCCAAATAATTCCACCAAAACCAAAAACCAAACCCAATACTTTTGAATCAATTTTGACTCATAGTGACCCCATGGGTTTGCAAGGCTGTAAATCTTTACAGAAGCAGATCGCCACATCTTTCTACCATGGAGCAGCTGGTGGGTTCAAACCACTGACTTTTGATTAGCAGCTGAATGCTTTAACCACTGTACCACTAGGGCTTCTTCCAAACAATTT
Organism: Elephas maximus indicus; assembly: GCF_024166365.1. Taxonomy (NCBI): domain Eukaryota; kingdom Metazoa; phylum Chordata; class Mammalia; order Proboscidea; family Elephantidae; genus Elephas; species Elephas maximus. The sequence goes on from NC_064819.1 coordinate 164,908,952, forward strand.
AACTGATGAAAATTCCTAAAAATGAACCAAATAAACATAAAACAAAGAGTAAGGAAAAAAAAAAACTATAACGCAATGCTCCAAATTAAATTAAATACGTTTAATCATGTACTTGGAGGTATGAAAACAAATATCTAAAATCAGAACTTGAAAACTAAGAACAGGAATAAAACAAATAAGAGCAAATTGAAGTCAGGAAATCGGTAGGAGAAAAAAAAAACGCAAATCATGTCAGCTATAAAGAAAAATTACAAGGTATATGAGAAACATTTGATTCGAATTGAAAGTTAATAAAGAAAATCGAGGAAAAGAAGAAAATCAAGAGAATGAAAATGAGATAAAGAAAAAAGAAAAATGATCACAGAGAAAATGTATGAAATGAAAGACAGAAAAGCAGATCCAATTTAAATATAAATGGAGTCTCTGAAGAACAGAGACAAAAACAATGAAACAATCTAATATTTAAAACTATAATTCAAGAAAGCTTTCTGGAAACAAAACAATATCCAACTCAATATATTAAAAGGCCCACTGGGTATCAAGGAAAAATGACCCACTCTGAGATATATCCTAATAAATCTATTAGATTTTAAAGAAAAAGTCCTCAGTACCTCAGTATTTACAAAGGTAAGATTATTAGACTGGCTTCTTAATTTCCCCAAAGTAAGGTAACAATGGAGCAGGATTTTCAAAACACTAAGAAAAAGAAAAAAGCAGGAACAAGGTTTTATATCCAGTTAAACTACCTTTCAATACCAAGGCTATAGAAAATATTTCCATGGATCTGGGGGCCAAGATAAGCAGCAGTACATTAGTCTTTAAAGACATCACTAAAAATTGCTTCTCCCTCACATGTCTGTCAGTTTGTCATACTGTGGGGGCTTGCATGTTGCTGTGATGCTGGAAATTATGCTACCAGTATTCAAATACCAGCAGGGTCACCCAAGGTGGACAGGTTTCAGCTGAGCTTCCAGACTAAGATGGACTAGGAAGAGGGGCCTGGCAGTCTACTTCTGAAAAGATTTAGCCAGTAAAAACCTTATGAATAGCAGCTGAACATTGTTTGATATAGTGCCGGAAGATGAGCCCCTCAGGTTGTAAGGCACTTAAGAGATGACTGGGGAAAAGCTGCCTCCTCAAGGTAGACTTGGTCTTAATGACATGGATGGAGCCAAGCTTCAGGACCTTGATTTGCGGATGTGGCATGACTCAAAACAAGAAGAAACGGCTGCAAACATCCATTAATAATCCAAACGTGGAATGTATGAAGTATGAATCTAGGAAAATTGAAAGTCATCAAAAATGAAATGGAATGCATAAACATTGATATCTGAGGCATTAGTGAGCTGAAATGGACTGGTATTGGCCATTTTGAATCAGACAATCATATAGTCTGTTATGCTGGGAAGGACAACTTGAGGAGGAATGGCATGTCATTCATCGTCAAAAAGAACATTTCAAGATCTATCCTGAAATACAATGCCATAAGTGATTAGATAATATCCATACGCTTACAAGGAAGACCAGTTAATATGACTAGTATTCAAATTTACACACCAACTACTAAGGCCAAAGATGAAGAAAAGTTGAAGATTTTTACCAACTTCTGCAGTCTGAAATTAATCAAACATGCACTCAGGATGCATTGATAATTACTGAAGTTTGGAATGCAAAAGTTGGAAACAAAGAAGAAGGATCAGTAGTTGGAAAGCATGGCCTTGGCGATAGAAATGATGCCAGAAATCACGATAGAATTTTGCAAGACCAACGGCTTCTTCATTGCAAATACCCTTTTTCACCAACATAAATGGCAACTATACACATGGACCTTGCCAGATGGAGTACACGGGAACCAAATCAACTACATCTGTGGGAACAGATGATGAAAAAGCTCATCATCAGTCAGAATGAGGCCAGGGGCTGACTGTGAAACAAACCATCAATTGTTCATATGCAAGTTCAAGTTGAAACTGAATAAAATTAGAACAAGTCTATGAGAGCCAAAATACAACCTTGAGTATATCCCACCTGAATTTAGAGACCACGTCAAGAATAGATTTGATGCACTGAACACCAATGACCAAAGACCAGGTGAGTTGTGGAATGACATCAAGGACATCATACATGAAGAAAGCAAGAGGTCATTGAAAATATGGGAGACAAAGAAAAGACCTAAATGAATGTCAGAATAGACTCTGAAACTTGCTCTTGAATGTTGAGTAGCTAAAGCAAAAGGAAGAAATGACGAAGTAAAAAGGGTGAGCAGAAGATTTCAAAGGTGGCTCGAGAAGACAAAGTAAAGCATTATAATGACATGTACAAAGACCTGGAGATAGAAAACCAAAGGGGAAGAGCATGCTTTGCATTTCCCAAGCTGAAAAAACTGAAGAAAAAATTCAAGTCTTGAGTTGCAATACTGAAGAAATAATGAGGAAAATATTAAACGACTCGGGAAGCGTCAAAAGAAGATGGAAGAAATACACCAAGTCACTATACCAAAAAGAATTGGTTAACGTTCAACCATTTCAGGGGGTACCATATTAAAGTACTGAAGGAAGAAGTCCAAGCTGCACTGAAGACATTGGTGAAAAACAAGGCTCCAGGAATTGACAGAACACCAACTGAGATGTTTCAACAAACAGGTGTGGTGCTGGAAGTACTCACTTGTCTATGCCAAGAAATTTGGAAGATAGCTACCTGGCCAATCGAGTGGAAGAGATCTATATTTATGCCTATTCCTAAGAAAGGTGATCCCATCAAATGTGAAAATTATCAAACAATATCATTAATAGCACATGCAAGTAAAATTTTGCTGAAGATCATTCAAAAGTGGCTGCAGCAGTGTACTGACAAGGAACTGCCAGAAATTCAAAAGAGGATGTGGAACCAGGGATATCATTGCTGACGTCAGACAGATCCTGGCTGGAAGCAGAGAATAACAAAGATGTTTACCTGTGTTTTATTGACTATGCAAAGGCATTCAACTGTGTGGATCATAACAGATTATGGATAACATTGTGAAGAATGGGAATTTCAGAACACTTGATTGTACTCATGAGGAATCTGTACATAGATCAAGAGGCAGTTGTTGGAACAGAACAAGGGGATACTGTGTGGTTTAAAATCAGGAAAGGTATGTGTCAGGGTTGTATCCTTTCAGCATGTGTATTCAATCTGTATGCTAAGCAAATAATCTGAGAAGCTGGACTATATGAAGAAGAAACAGCATCAGGATTGGAGGAAGACTCATTACCAACCTGTGTTATGCCGATGATACAACCTTGTTTGCTGAAAATGAGGAGGACTTGAAACACTGATGAAGATCAAAGACCACAGCCTTCAGTATGAATTACACCTTAACATAAAGAAAACAAAAATCCTCACAACTGGACCAATAAATCACATCATGATAAAAGGGGAAAATATTGAAGTTGTCCAGGATTTCATTTTACTTAGATTCACAATTAACACCCGCGGAAGCAGCAGTCAAGAAATCAAATGGCACATTGCATTGGGCAAATTTGCTGCAAAAGATCTCTTTAAAGTGCTGAAAAGCAAAGATGTCACCTTGAAGACTAAGATGCTCCTGACCCAAGCCAAGGTGTTTTCAATCGCTTCCTATGCATGTGAAAGCTATGGATGATGAATAAAGAAGACCGAAGAAGAATTGATGCCTTTGAATTGTCGTGTTGGAGGAGAATATTGAATACACCAAGAACTGCCAAAAAAATGAACAAATCTGTCTTGGAAGAAGTACAACCAGAATACTCCTCAGAAACAAGGATGGTGAGATGACGTCTCACATACTTTGGACATGTTGTCAGGAGGGATTGGTCCCTGGAGAAGAACATCATGCTTGGTAAAGCAGGCGGTCAGCGAAAAAGGGAAAGACCCTCAATGAGATGGATTCACACAGTGGCTGCAAAGATGCACGCAAGTGTAACAACGATTGTGAGGATGGTGCAGCACCGGGCAATGTTTTGTTCTGTTGTACATATTGTCGCTATGAGCCAGAACCAACTCGATGGCACCTAACAACAACAACAACAAGAATTGCCTCTATGTGTAATATGTTTTTAGATATAATAATTTATGTAATTTAAAAGGGTGACTTTCCCACAAACTCATTAATCGCTACAGTTAGCATCAATCCTTGCCTCCCATCAATCCTTCCTACCACATGTAGAATGAAGATTTTGAGTAATATAGAAAGTTTATATATATATAAAACCCAGTGCCGTCGAGTATATATATATGTATACATAGTGATAGTTTTTATACATTGATGTAGATAATCTTTCTCCTAGTTACATTTTACATGATAACATTGATGTTATCAGATTCTGTTGATTAAGGAGTTTGTGGGAAAGTTGTCCCTTTAATTACAAACATCATTATATACAATTTATGGATTCATAAAAATACAGTAAAATATAAAAACAAACAAGAAAGATACATAGTAGTTTCAGCATAGTTGTTACTTTTGGGGAGAAGAGAAGCAAGTTTGGAAAGCTTTAACCACATAAAGTTTTACTTCTTAAAGGAAAAGATTTATACAAATAAAAAACCCACTTACTTTTGCTAAATCTATATGGTGAGTACTGGCATATTCATTATAATACAATCTAGTTTTTTATATATTTGAAAGATTTTGTTTAAAAATAAAATAATGCATGTGTCTAAATATGGATGTGTCTACTCTCAATAATTTTTCAAGGAATAAAGTGAATCATTTTAATTGGCACAGTCAGCTAATTCTTTTTAGTTTCAGAAATTTCTTCTTCTATTTTGTCTTTCATTATTGTTCCAATGTCTCTGATTTCTTTGTTGGGAATACCCAGCACTTGGGGGCTAGATCTCTGTTGTCTGTTCTCGTTAGTATCACCTTCTTTCTCATTTTGTATTTTTAGTTCCTTTTAATTCTTCCTTATCTACTCAGATTCCTTTTCATATCTGCATATTGTTTTTATAACTTATCGTATTCTTATTTTATCTACATGTTCTCTCTTCATGACTTTCTTCATCTGTTTCGGAAGTGCCTTTTGGTTACTGTAGTAAATAATTTTGAAAAGTATGCTTTTATTCTAAACTTTCAGGATGATCTTCCATTCCTCTTGCTGCTCCATATTTTCATGTTTCTATATTATTTTCTTTCCATTTACTCACCCCGAAATGAGTTTTCTCCAATCCTGATATCTGCCAAGAGGTAGGGTAAGTGACTTCATCTGGCTCTTTGACTACTTAGACATTGGTAAAATTCTCTTCTCAGATCTTTCACTGGAAGACAAATTGATGTTTTACAGCTTCTTTTCAAATTCCAATATGTAGCAGGCACTTCTTTCAGGTGACTCTTTGGATTTAGTGGTATTTATCCCTGAGAGAGGCCCAATAACTTTTTATCTCAGATTATGCTATTGGTAGGCTCTTCCCTTTTATGAAAAAAAAAAAAAGGTGTTTTTGTTATGACTCCAACAAATAAAATGCTGGAGCTCTAAAGTGGTAACGTATCATCGCTAGCTGTCTCCACCTCCTATTTCTTACTTTGTTGGTTTCCAGAAGTTACGGTCTCTGAAGACAAGTAGAAAAAAAAAAGATAGTTTCCAAAACTATCCTATGCTGAAAGACTGCTGCTGGATTTTTTTTTTTTATGGCCTCTGGGTCTCTATGAGGGAGTCAGGAAGTTATGACAGTTCAATCTTTCCCACGATTTGTTTTCAGCCTGGTAGGTATGTCCCATTCACCACAGCCGTAACTCACATACAGCTGCCGTAAATATACACAAGCCTCCATGTGGGATTCTGAATTCAGCTCCATAGATCTTGCAGTTAGCAGAAAATGCTTTCATTTCCTGGGATGAACATGGCCTTGAGTCGTGATTTTCTATAATGACTTGTAATCCTTTTCTGTGTTGCTGTGGATTTATTAGTGAGAAATTGGAAGAGACCAAATCTGAAATGGAAAGCTATGTTCTATACTTTTGATTTATGAAACTGCCCTAAATATTTTAGTTGACTCACCTGAAATGAAAAAGTCTGTGATTTGAAGTACTCCGTGACTTTCTTGGTCAGAAAGTCAGAGATAAGAATACAATATTCAACCTCAAATCACAGGCTTATTGTGAAAGAAATAACTAAAATAAACTCAATTATCAGGGAGAGCTAGCTGTCATCTAGGTCAGCCAGGCTCTCACTTTTCCTTTCCTAATGTCCTGTCAGCCGCTTGTCATATTCATTTTCATTAACACTTACTTCAGAGGGCAGAAAGAAGTGACATTTCAATCTGTCAACTTCACTGCTCATTAGCAACTCATGTAAAGGGCAGTAAGGGGGAAGATCAAAGGCTAAATTGGGGTTACATATTTTCTGTGGCTCTCACTTACCCTAGTGTGCCATTAGCACAGATAATAGAAAAGGAGCTGTATTAGGGTATTTAGAGTTCATGGAAGGAAATACCTGGTGAAAATCTGAAGAAGGATCGAGAGCCTAGATAAGAGTGATAGAAGCTGAAGACATGCATAGGAGTTAGTATAACTCCGTGCAATGTTGCATGCAGATGAGCATGGTCTTTGTGTGGTTGGGATAAAAAGAGTAGGTGACATTTAAAACCCACATCAAATGGTGAGGTGCTGAAAGAGGACAGAGAGGTCAGTTTTAAGTATGTGCCTTATTCACCTATGAAAGGAAATGTGTGCGGATATGAGTGTGGGACATATTTGAAGAAAGTAGAAATATTTACAATAGATCTGGCACTACTTTCAGGCTGGCAGACTGTACTCTTGATTAATTATCTTTTCTGCTTTTCACAAGTTCTTAAATTTAACTTTGGATTGACTTTTCCTTTGCTACATTATGTACCTCTCATTAAACATTTTTTGATAATTTTGGTCTTTTCAAAAAGTATCAGCATGAGACTAAATCGTGGGAGCACTTCCATGACCAAATTAAATAATTTGGCTAAAAGAACTAAGTAAATGATAATGTGCTACAAAAATACGAGGAACTGTGCTCTTTCATAATAAATTTTTACCCAAGTGTAATATATTACTGTTGAGGTTTACATAAATAGCACAGGCATTTTATCTTCTCTCTGTTCTGTATCAGAATTTTAAAATAACTTGACATTTGCAATACTTGTAAACCACTTTCAAAGTGTGATGCCATTCCAAATCAATCAAGCAATCAATAATCAATGTTTTAAAATACCAGTTCCTCTACTCTGCTCCAGACAGTGTTGAAGATAAAGATACAATCTTGTTCCCTTCACTTAAGGATTCACAGCACAGTTAAGGAACCATAAAATCCTAAACAGAGCTACGAGAGAAAGCATGTGGCATAAATATAATGTATAGGATTTTAGGTAAGACCCGAGTAACTCTCTGCACTTGATATGGGCTTTAAAGATGGGCAGGACTTGAACTTTTTTGGTAAAAGTAGTTCTCCCTTTAACAATATGAAGGCTCATTTCATGAAATGAATCAACTATTTTCAAGTTACAGTTCGCCCTTACTTCATTAGATACTTTTTTGAGCTTAAAAGGGATCAATGGGAGAAAGGACAAACAGTAGTTAAGAGCTCAGCCTCTATAGTCGGCCTTCAGGAAAAGTCACTTCAGCTTTCTAAGGCTTCATTTCTTCAACCTGTAGAACTGACCCTGCAACACCTTGGTGCAAGCTGCCATATCTCTCTGGATTTTTGCAGTGGACTCCTTCTTCACAGATTTTCTTCCTTTCATTCTTGCCCCCTCATGATCTATTCCCCAACACAGCAGCTGGAGTGAAACTTTTAAAACCTAAGGCAGATCCTGTCCCTCCTCTGCTCAAAACCTTCCAAGGTTGCTTATTTCACTTAGAGTCAAAATCAAAGACCTTACACTGGTATGAAAGACCCTATGTGTTCTACATCCCATTACCTTTGAACCTCATCTACCCTTTCCACCTTCTGTCACTCAGCTGCAGACACTTTGACCTCCTTTCTCTTCCTGGAACATGCCAGGCAGGCTATCTTCTTAGAATCTTTTTTAGGCTGTACGCTCTCTTCCTTGTATGCTCTTCTCCCAGATACCTACACTGTTACTTCCCTCACCTCCTTTGTGTCTTTACTTAACGATTACCTTTTCAGTGACAATTACCCTGACAACCCTATTTAACATTGTGAAGCCCCCTGTTCTTCCTATTGTAGCTTATCTTGCTCTACTCATTTTTCTCCCATAACCTTCTAGTATATTTCATAACTTACTGATTATGACCATTATTTATTGTCCGTCTCTCTCCAGAAGAAAAAGTTTAGTTCACTGTTGTAATCTCAAGCAACTAGTTCTGGAATATTCTAGGCCCTTTGAAAAATATTTGTTGAATTACATTGAATGCAAACAAATTAGCAGAGTGTCTGGCACATAATCACATACTATAAATATTAGCTATTGCTATTATTAATTCAGCCAGGGGGAGTGTCAAAATTCCACTATAATGTGAGCTCCTTGCAGACAGGGATCTTTGTTTTTTTAAAGCAAGCATTTGGAAGAATGAGTGGGACATAACATGTTCATTAAACGTTTGAAGAAAGGAAGGAACAAAGGAAGGAGAGAGACAGCATGAGCACGGCTTATGAACTGTACAGAGCAAAGGCTGTATCTGTGGACCAGAGGGGTCCTATGGCACAGCATGTAAAATGTGGTTGTAGGGTTATGCCTAAGGACAGAGGAATAGTGAAGAGTCAAGGATGGTTGCAAAGGATGGCAAAGATGGTCTGGAAGAGGATCAGTTTAGGGAAGGCTATCTAGATGGAGGAAACCCTGGTGGTGTAGTGGTTAAGTGCTACGGCTGCTAACCAAGAGGTCAGCAGTTTGGATCCGCGAGGTGCTCCTTGGAAACTCTATCAGGCAGTTCTACTCTGTCCTATCGGGTCGCTATGAGTTGGAATTGACTCGACGGCAGTGGGTTTGATGGTATCTAAATGGAAGTATTTTGCACATATTTGGCAACATGAGAATAAAATTAAGGTAGCATATCAAGGATTAAGAAAAGAACCAGGGGTCATTTTCCTAGAGGAAAAATGTGATGCAATAGGAAGGAATGAGAAATGGAAAGAAGTAAGTAAATGGATAACTTACACATTTCTTGGGGTTTGAAGATGGTTCATTAATGATTCAACTGGATATGTATGTGTCCTACATATGGGGCAGAACATAAAATAAAACCTAATTAATTTTTGTTTTTAGAACAGTGCCTTACATACAGTAAGTTCAATAAATATATGTTGAATGAATGCCTGAATAAAGTGTGTATATTGGGAGAGGGGACAAGATTCTGTCCAAAAACATGAAAAATATAACTACAAACTATTTCCAAAGTAGTGTGATGTCAAGTAATAAAAGTCTATGTTAAAACTAAGATAAAATTCAGTGACATCAAATAAGTTCATGGTAACACTATGGAAGATGATATATCAAAATTATGAATCCAAATGAACACATTCTTTCAAAAAAGTTGTTATACTGTTATCTGGATTTCCTCAAAACATGAATGAATTAGATTTAAATTAATTATTTACGGTTTGTATGTTTGAATTTCTTTAATGTTTAGTTTCTACATCAGCACATTTCTGGTTTCCTGAGAGTAAGGACCATGTCTTCTATTTAATATGCATTTTCTCAGAGGGCCTAGAGTTAGAAAGAACTGGAATAACTTGCTGGTGGGGGGGAAAAAAGATATTGCCTAACAACTCTCTTCATGAGTATAAAAAGTGTTATTTTTATACATTTAGTTATCTTGATATTTATACATTATCATTTCATGAGCTGATATATTTAGTACAAAATATGTGAATTTAATTGTGCATATCACAATTTTTTGTTGGTAGTAAAAACTACTGATAATTGCCTGTTATATAAAAGATAAACACATTTTTTGTGGCCATCACAACTCCTTTGTCACTGAACTCTGCTTCAGTAGGTGCCTTTGAAACCTATTTTGAGCTTTATGCGTACTTAATTAAAGAGGGTGATATTTAAAACTCTGCTCACAGGTGGCCTAGGCATTTGAGATGTCAATCATCATCAGAGTATGGTTGGAGAAAGGAGCTAAAACCAAGATTAAAATATAATAATATAAAGCCTTCAAAATAAGGGCAATCCCATGCTCATTTTACATTGAACTTATAAAGCATATAGATTTATATTGAGGCTCTAGAATGTGGCAGTGAGAGCAGGGGTCTCTTAAGTTTTAGCAGTTCTAAACCAAAAACACTGGGTTTTAAACCTAAAAAAGCCTGGGTTATAGTAAATGTCTTTGTGTCATAGATTTTGAACATAAATTATGTTTATTTTAAAAAATATTTCAGCCATCCACTTGGAAATCTGCATGTACAATCATAAAACTGAAAGGAATTTTGCCAAGTCATGTCTTTACCCCAATTAGCCCCAGACTCTTCACCTAATCCTTTCTAGCATGATGAATGTCTCTGCTATGTTTAACCATCTCTCAAGAATAGTATGTTATAGATCCTTTGAGAAATTCCATTCCAATGCTTAATTATTGTCAAGTAAGCCTTCTGTACACAGCATGAGCTAAAATCACCTATTTTAAATAAAAACCCTTGTACCTATTCTCAAAACAAAAATCTAAAAGTATGTGTTTTTGTTCAATGACCATCATACAGTGCTTTTTGATAGTTGGGGATTGTAGGACTTTAAAGCTTGGGGGTTGTCTGGGTTTGAGGAACACATTTTTATCTAGCTGACCTTAGACTTCTGATTCTCCTAGGAAGTTCACCTCCACTGGGAGGTGCAATAGCTGGTCCCACACTGAAGGGATCAGTAGTTGCTTCCTAATATCCATTCTCCTTTCATAAAATAACCTTAAAAAATGTGGCCAAGCTAAAAGGCTTATTTCCTAGAGTCACTTTCAGCCACATGTGGCTATGTGATTAAATCTAGGTGATGAGATATAAGTGGAAGCGTGTGAGACTTCAGGAAAGGACCTTTAAATGGGAGAGTGCTTGTCTTAGTTATCTAGTGCTGCTATAACACAAATACCACATGTGGGTGGCTTTAACAAACTGAATTTATTTTCTCACAGTTTAGGAGGCTAAATGTCTGAATTCAGGGTACCAGCTCTAGGGGAAGGCTTTCTGTGTTGACTCTGAAGAAAAGTCGTTGTCTTTTCTGAGCTCCTGTCCTGGACAATCTTCACGTAGCTTGCCATCTCTCTTCCTCTGTCTCTGTTTCTTTTGCTTACTTGCTTAATTTCTTCTATATCTTAAAAGAGATTGACTTAAGACACACTAATTCTGTCATGTTAACATGACAAAGACAACCCATTCCCAAATGGGATTATAACCACAGGCATAAAGGTTAGGATTTACAACACATATTTTGGGGTGACACAATTCAGTCTGTAGTATTCCACCCTTTGGCTCCCAAAAATTCATGTCCTTGCCACATGCAAAACACATTCACCCCATCACATCATCCCAAAAATCTGAAATCAACTCTAAGTCTAAAATCTCATCTATTGAATCATCTAACTCAAATATGGGCGTGACATTAGGTATATTCCATCTTGGGGCAAAATTTTCCTTCATCTGAGAACCTGTGAAATCTAGAATACAAGTTTTCTGCTTTAAAAATACAGTGGTGGAACAGGCACAATATATATATTTCCATTACAAATGCGATAAATTGGAGGAAAATAAGGGATAATGGTCACCAAGCAAGTCCAAAATCCAGCAAAACACATTACATTAGCTCTCAAGGCTTGAAAATAATCTTCTGTTCTCTGAGACCATCTGGGCAATCCCCCTGCCCTCCAGCCTCTGGGAGTTGGTCATGCTGTCTAGATTCTGGGTGGAAGCCTCTTGGCCCCAGGCCTCAGCTCCACATTCCAGGCCCACTGGGATGGCAACTCTGCTCTCTCGGCTTTGGGTGGCCCCATTCTCCTATTCCATCTGAGTGGCGAGCCTGCCCCCTTGGTCCTGGTAGACCTTGTTCTTCTGCCCTTAGGGTATGGCAGCCCTGTCCCCTCAGCTATGGGCAGCAGTCCCATCCCCCTGACACACATTTACAGCAGCTCCATACTCTGGAACCGAGTTGGCGAAGATCTGACTGTTTGAAACTTAGGAGGCTGTGGCCCCACCTTTTGAAACTGAGAAGACCCGGCTTCCTATGCTCCTTCCAACAGTTCTGCTGATCGCTGAGCTGTTCCAAGGATGATCGTTTTCTTTTCTTGAAGGACATCAGATGTAGCTCCTTTGGCTGTTTCCAGCCTTTAGAATTCCAAGAGGCAGACAGCTTTCTTTCGTTTCATTCTTTCTCTGTTTCCTTCAGTCCAAGCCGGTGGATTTTCTGCTGTGGTAGTTGGTTATATCCACCAGTCATAGGCTTAATCTCTTTTAAAAAAAGATTGTGTAGCCATGTCTTTGGTGAACATTCTAGGACACATATCCTTAGTCTGTACAACAGAATTTTCCAAATTTTTAAGTTCTGTTTTTATTTTGCACAGTTCATTTTTAAGTCCATCACTTTCCTCTTGTATTTTATTGTATAAGTGGCAAGGAAAAACCATATAGCCCCTTTACCATCTTTCTTAGAAATCTTCTTGGCCAAATATCCAATTTCATCAATTATGAATTCATCATTTACAAGTTTACCTCCATAAAATATTTTCATATCATTCGGAGAAGTTCTTTGCCATTGCATAAAAAGCATCATCCTTCCTCCATTTTCCAATCACACATTCATCATTTTCTTTTAAAGCCTCACTATAAGCATATTTTAATGTACCATTTCTAGCAACATTCTGTTGCTAGCACCATATGTACTCTCTAAGATGACAGACTTTCTCTATGGCTCTCCTTACTTACTTCAGAGCCCTTACTGGAATTGTCTCTGATGTCCATAATTCTACCAACAGTCTTTTCAAGGCAATGTAGGCTTTTACTATTTTTTTTTTTTTCTAGTGTAAGCGCTTTTAAACTCTTCTAGCTTTCATTCATTACCCAATTCTAAAACCACTTCCACATTGCAGGTATTTGTTAGAATAGCACCCCACTCTTCTGGTACCAAATTCTGTCTTAGTTATCTAGTGCTACAGAAATACCACAAGTGGGTGGCTTTAACAAACAGAAATTTATTCTCACCCAGTTTAGAAGGCTAGAAATCTGAATTCATGGTGCCAGCTCTAGGGGAAAGCTTTTTCTCTCTGTTGACTCTGGAGGAAGGTCATTGTCTCTTCTGAGCCTCTGCTCCTGGGCAATTTTCATGTGGCATGGCATCTCTCTCCCCTATCTCTGCTTCTTTCACTTGCTTGTTTAATCTCTTCTATATTTCAAAAGAGATTGACTTAAAACACATCATACATTAATCCTGTCTTGTTAGCACAACAAAGACAACCCATTCCCAAATAGTATTATAACTACAGGCATAAACCAAAACCAACCTGTTGCTGTCGAGTGGATTACAACTCATAGTGATCCCACAGGACACAGTAGAATTGCCCCATAGGGTTTCCAAAGAGGGCCTGGTGGATTCTAACTGCCGACCTTTTGGTTAGAAGCCAAACTCTTAACCACTACACCACCAGAGTTTCCTCTACAGGTATGGATGTTAGGATTTACAACACATATTTTTGCGGGACACATATCGAACCATAACAGTGCTGCTCTGAAATATAGACATAAATGCTGGAACTCTAACAACTATCTTGAGCCATAAGAGGACCTTGAATACGAAAGCCATGTACAGAATTTGGAGGAGATTAAAGATTGGAGTCTGGGCTCTTCACAACATAGTGAAGGTGCCAAACCAACACTGGACTCCCTATTTCTGAACGTCATTTAGATTAGAATGAAATAAACTCTCTTATTTAAGCCACTATAATTTGTTTTTTTCTTTTCGTTACATGTTGCTGAATGTAATTTTAACAATATATCACATCAGGGCTGTGATTTGAGAAGTTGGAAAAGCGGGTTAATCTAAAAGTTTCTCCCTTAATAACTTTCTGTTATGCCTAAAATGATCGACATTAAAATTAAGCTCCTTTTAGGTTCAAAGCATTATTTCTAAATGCTTCTATTCAGATACATATCTGTCACTTAAGGGATGAACCAAGTAGCCTTGCTTTATGAGAGCCCACGAGTAGAGCTCTGAGGGTGTTGGAGACAGTAAGCAGGAACAATGAGGGAACCATGGGCAACTGGAGTTATGTCTAGGGTAAAAGTAGGAAAGGGGATGGGTATTTAAGATATATTCACTTAACTTTACACTTGCGAATGAGTAAGAAAAACCTCATGGAAAATATTTTCCTTCAAGTAAGTTTTGCCTTAGAATTTATATGAAACATAATCATATTCAATATTTGTTAGATTGTTTCGGTAATGAAAAAATTAGTCATATTTAAACCCTTAATATTCCTTGATCTTTTAAAATGTAAAACTCAAGTTCCTAATATTTTTAATCTCTACTCATGTCATCGACTTCGTATATCACCTAGAAAATTACACTTTTCCTGTAACTGTTGTTGTTGTTAGGTGCCATCGACTCTGTTCCAACTCATGGCATCCCAATGCATAACAAAATGAAACACTACCCAGTCCTGCACTATCCTCACAATCGTTGCTATTTTTAAACCCATTTTTGCAGCCACAGTGGCAATTCATTTCATTGAGGATTTTCCTCTTTTTCCCTGACCCTCTACTTTACCAAACATGGTATCATTCTCCAGGGACTGGTCTCTCCTGACAGTACATCCAAAGGATGTAAGATTAGTCTCGCCATCCTCATTTCCAAGGAACATTCTGGCTGCACTTCCTCCAAGATAGATTTGTTCATTCTTCTTGCAGTCCGTGGTGTATTCAATATTCTCCACCAACACCATAATTCAAAGGCATCATTTCTTCTTCAGTCTTCCTTATTCATTGTCCAGCTTTCCCACGCATATGAGATGATTGAAAATACTGTGTCTTGAGTCAGGCACACCTTAGTCCTCAAAGTAATAGCTTTGCTTCTTAACACTTTAAGGAGCTCTTTTGCAGCAGATTTGCCCAATGCAATATGTAGTTTGATTTCTTGACTGCTGCTCCCATGACGTTGGTTGTGGATTCAAGTAAAATGAAATCCTTGACAACTTCAATTGGTCATGTTCAACCATTTCAGGAGGGAGCATATGATCAAGAATTGATGGTATTGAAGGAAGAAGTCCAAGCCACAGTGAAGGCATTGGCAAAAAACAAGGTTCGAGTAATTGACAGAATAATAATTCAGAGGTTTCAACAAACGTGCAATGCTGGAAACTCTCATTCATCTATGCCAAGAAATTTGAAAGACAGCTACCTGGCCAATTGACTAGAAGAGATCTACATTTGTGCCCACTGCAAAGAAAGGGGATCCAATAGAATGTGGAAATTATCAAACAGTATCATTAATACCACACACAAATAAAATTTTGCTGGAGATAATAAAAAATGGTTGCAGCAGTACATCAACAAGGAACTTCCAGAAATTCAAGCCAGATTCACAGAGCACAAGGAACAAGGGATATCATTGCTGATGTCAGATGGATCTTGGCTAAAAGCAGAGAATACTGGAAAGATTTTCTTGTAACCAGATTTCTTTAATTGTGATTGCAAAAACACATTCTAAGTCTTGTTTCAACACCTATTTCGCACATCTTTTATCAAAAAATTAAAAATGAAATTGTGTATTTAAAGGTAACACAATATAATGATGGAGAGAAGAGGGCAGGATCTGGAGCAAGACTGTCTGGGTTTAAAACCTGCCTCTGTCACTTAATAGCCCAAAAGTTGTTTAACCAACCTGTGCCTCAGTTTTCTTATCTATAAAAAGGGAATAATAATAATAGTATCTATCTTTTATAAATTGAGTTTTGTTCTCCAGAAATATATATTGAAGTCCTGGCCCCTCTACTGGTGGTTGTGATCCTGTTTGGAAATAGGGTTTTTATTATGTTAATGAGATCATACCAGAGCAGGATGGGTCCTAAACCTAATCATTTCTAAGTTATAAAAAGAGCAGAGTAGACACAGAGGCACATAGGGAGAAGACAGACTCGAAGGAAAGCCAAGGAACTCAAAGTAACTCAAGGGATTACTGACAAGGAAGAACCTCCCCATAGAGCCAGCTACTCCCTGAGTTTTAATTTCTGGCTTCCTGAACTGTGAGAAAATAAACGTCTGTTTGTTACAGCTGCCACTTGCAGTATTTCTTTGTTATGGCAACACTAGGTAGGTAAGACGTTATATTATAGGATTGTAATGAAAATTAACTGTGCTAATTTGTGTAAAGCACTTATAATTGTGCCTAAGTTTGTTAAATACATCAACTATAATTTCAGTTAGTACATAAACAGAATAATGTAGGATTGAAACATGGGCTTTGGATTCACATGACCTGAATTCTAATATGGGTTCTGGCACCTCCTAGATGTATTGTCTTGAGGGAACAACTTAAATTCTGAGAATTCAATTTTCTTACTTGTAAATGTGGGTGATAAAGCTGACTTCATAAAGTTTTTTTGTTGCCAGATAAAATACAGGCTATCTAGTTAAATTTGAATTTTAGATCAATAATGAATTATTATTTAGTATAAATTTGGAACATACTTTTACTTTAAAAATCTGCTTATGTAAAATTCAAATTTAACTGTGCATCCTGGTGTTTTGTTTTTGTTTTACTATAAACGTAGCAACCTTATGAGTAAATGAGTTAGTTGTTAGTCTGCTCACTTTTCATAAGAGGACATTGATCCTATATATACCTAGACTTTTCTGTTGAAACAATAAAGCTTCTATGATTTTTTTTTTTTGTCCAGCTTAGAAAAGCATTTGCTATAGTTACTGGTAACATTTTCCCTATTTTCTTTTTAAATAAATGTGGGTGTTAGACAATCACCTGGATTAAGCCTAACAATATCCTTTATAGCTTAATTTATCTTTCATAGCCTTTTAGAAAATAATTGCAACTTTATAAATTTTATGGAAATCAGGGTAACTCATTTGAATCTAGTTCTCTTAATGAATAATTATAACTTTAGCAATAACTTGGTCCTAAAAACAAAATGCCACTTTAAGCAAGCCTATGTGTGTTTTGAAAGGACAATTTGCAGGTGATTGCCATGTGATACACCTTTAGAGACTCTCTTTCCCTTTTTATATTTATGGATTAAATATCTGTGGTCTGGGGAAGCGAGAGTAGACACCTGCCGTGTCCTCATTCACGAAATTTGGTTGAGGAGAGTTAATAGTGTAGCTAGGCCTATAGCCCTGTACAGCAGAGGAAGGTAGAAGAAAAATTAATAAATAAAGAGACTTTGAAAAGTGAATCTGAACAAACTGTACCACCCAGCAACCTCAACTAATGGCAATCAGTGAGCTGCTCTTAAATTTAGCTTCTTATGTGTCTGGATAAAGAAAATTTATTCTCCTTAGAATAACACCCTTTTTGATGTTAGCAGTTGCTATTCCAAAACATAAAAATAAGTGAGAGCAGCTTTCGTGGGACCATGGTTAAAGCGTTTCGCTCCTTGGCGAAAGGCTGGCGGTTCAAACCCACCAGCTGCTTTGCAGAAGATGCGGCAGTCTGCTTCTACAAAGGTTAAGTGAGGATGTGAAAATTAGTTGAGGAAAAAAAAAATCTCTCGATTTCTTTTTTCAAAATTGTCTGAAAGTTGAAAAATATGTGGGAGGAAAAGTATATAAGTCGACATTTTTAAGCACTAAAAATACATTTTTTTTTCTTGTAGGAATTTTCTAGACATTTACTTCATGAATGCAAGTAAAAACGTTAAGATTTAATCACACGTTGCATTTACCTACCAACTTGAAAATGCGCAAGTGTAATAAAATCAATGAGCCAATATTTTATCTTTGACTCAATCATCTGAACACATTTCTTAGTGACTAGCAGCTTTTTTTTTTTTTTTTTTTTTTTTTTTAGCAGCTTAGGAAAAATGCTGGGGGGAAATAGTGGGACGCTTTTGAAGAAATGTTCAGCATTAATGCTTTTGATAACACGGTGGATGATATTCGGCGGAAAACAAGAACATCGCTGACACTAGGTAGAAAGGTTATTCAGCAGCCGTATTGCCCTTTGAACCCTAGTAATTAATTCCTCTGTCCTCTCTCTAATTCCAGGTTGGCAGCAGGTCAGAATACCTGCACGGAGGTGTTAGAAGACTGCATAAATTGCAGCAGTAAATATCCAAAGTAAACCATCTTTCATGATTTCCCCAGGCACTGAATTCCAGGACAATCAGAAATCAGTTGCTGGGGGTCTTCACGGCGGGAATGAGCGAGGGTCTATGCCACTGTTTCAAGAGGGCGATTCAGTCGTTGCAGGTCTTTTGGTTATACAGTGATCACACAGTAGCTCTTTAGGAACTATATTAAGGCTTGTAATGCAAAGACTGACAAAAACCTACCAAGTGTTACTAAAGCTTATCTGGACTTAAAAAAGCACAAACTTCTGAATAGATTTACTTCTCTTTTATTTCCATTCCTATTTTTAGGAATGAGTGATAGGTTTAAGTAAAGCCAGATTTGGGGGCTTTTTTTTTTTTTTTTCCTTCTCTGACACAAAACTTGCTGGGTAAATTGCCTCTTTAATAGGTGTATATTAGGGTTGCCATAGAAAATATAGGCTGCCCAGTTAATTTTGAATTTCAGATAAACAACAAATAACTTTTTACCAGAAGTGTGCTCCAAATATTGCATGGATTTTTATTTGCTAAATCTGGCAATCCTAATTTATATATACCTTGAAAACAGGGTCAAAAAGCCAAACCCATTGCCGTCAAGTCGATTCCAACTCCCAGGGACACTATAGGGCAGAGTAGAATTGCCCCATAGGGTTTCCAAGGAGCGCTGGTAGATTCAAACTGCCAACTTTCTGGTTAGCAGCTGAACACTTGACCACTGCACTGCCAGGGCTTCAAGTAAGCATGGTATGCACCAGTTTACAGTAAGCAATCTGTGAAATTGTGAACTACAGGCTAGTAAGCACAAGTAAGCCCCTGTGTACCTTACTTATCGAGTAATCCGTCCCTGCAAGGATATTTTTATCACACACATGTCTTCTAAGAGGAATAGCTTTTCTGAATCTGAAGGCTGTTACTAAGTCTACAATTATAATAAAAGTTGATGATTATCACCAATTTATGAATTTATAAAGTTGATTCTTTGTCCTTTGGAGCTCACATAATCTGTAACTATGGCATGTCACAAGTAGATCATCTATTTTTTTGAAAAGTCAGAACTGTTCATTTAATTAAAGACTCAGAAAACGTTATACCCAGTAGTTACTAAATACCTGGCAAGGTAGGGATCAGATGGCTCTTTTTCAAGTTCAGAGCCCTCTACTTCCCCTCCCTCAATTTTTTGTATTATAATTTTGTGTTATAATTCCTAGTATTTCTCCGTTTTTGGAAAATAAAATCAAGAAAGACAGAAATCTGAAATTTTGAATCCTGTGTAATTGCCACTATTTTAGTGAATCCAAAATCAGATTATTGTTCTAGTGTATGTATAAACCCAAAACCAAACCCACTGCCCTCGAGTTGATTCTGACTCACAGCAACCCTATAGGACAGAGTAGAACTGCCCCGTAGAGTTTCCAAGGAGCGCCTGGCGGATTCAAACTGCCGGCTTCTTGGTTAACAGCCGTAGCACTTAACCACTATGCCACCAGGGTTTCCACTGTATATATAGATATAAAAAAACCCAGTGCCATCTTAAACCAAAACCAAACCAAACCTATTGCCGTGGAGTCAATTCCAACTCATAGTGACCCTATAGGTCAGAGTAGAATGCTTGGTGGATTTGAACTGCCAGCCTTTTGGTTAGCAGCTGTAGCACTTAACCACTAGGCCACCAGGGTTTCCTAGATGGCCTTCGTAATGGTATACAAATTAACATCTTCTGAGAATTACCAGAGACAGTGCTTGAAGAAACCTTTAGTTTTTTTTTTTAATTACATAAACTGAGTAGCATTGAGAGAGCTCTGACTGGCTAATTTTACTCTCACGTCTACCTAATGACCCACTGCAGAGCTGAATGTGGATATTAAAATGGGATGAGGAGTGTGTGTGTGTGTTTGCACACACACCTGATGTGCACTGGGGAGGGTGCATGTGGAGTCAGAAAGGGAGATAAGAAAATCCTGTATACACCCAGCATAGATTCTTAGAAATAAGAATTGAAGGAGCACACAGATAAATCACTCGTGGGTAACTCTGAGAAGTATCCAAGTGGATACTTAAGTGATGCCTTATATAAAAACCTACCCATTGCCATCGAATTGATTTTGACTTGTATCGACTGTATAGGAGAGATTACAACGGCCCCATAGGGTTTTCAAGGCTGAAAATCTTTACAGAAACAGACTGTCACATCTTTCTCCCTCAGTGGCTCGTGGGTTCGAACCACCAACTTTTTGGTTAGCAGCCGAGTGCTTTAACCACTGCACCACCAGGGCTTCTTAAGAGAGAACAAGTAAAGTGACAAGTGGTTTATCTGATACTCCATCAACCAGAGATTTACACTAACTGGCATGTTTGTATGTTACACAGCAGCAATTGACATTTATAATGATCCTGAGGCACTGTAAAATTATGAAATGCTGTGTGAATTATCAAAGAAAAACGAAATCATGTTAGTAGAATTCAAGTTCTAAGTGCATTTTGTTGTGTTAAATTCTATTAAAATTGGACATTTACGTAGAGTATATTCTCTCTTAGAATATTTAGCTAACTATCCTTTCTGACCAAACCAGATGACACAACAGTCATTGCCGAAATTTAACACATATTCACAGATTACCTACAGTGTGATACCTTCTGGGAAAATAAAGATGAATATAATTTGTTCTTCTCCAGAAATTCACAATATTGAACTATAACCCATTGCTGTTGAGTCAATTCTGACTCTTGGAAACCCTATAGGACAGAGTAGAGCTGCCCCTAAAGGGTTTCCAAGGGGCAGCTGGTGGATTAGAACTGCTGACCTTTTGGTTGGCAGCTGTGGCATTTAACCACTGTGCCACCAGGGCTCTTATTATAAAAATATAATAAGGCCCTAACAGACATACACATACAATGACAATCAGTGTAAAAAGTGATTAATATAACCCCTGGGCAGTAGAAGCTTAAGGATTTGTCACCTAATAGGTGACATTTGAATTCCACATTGAAAAATGAATAAGATTTCTTTTGAAGAATGGAGATTTTACTGCTATTTCCCAGAAAAAGAATTCCATATACTTCACCTCCTCTTTTCCTCTCTCTTTCTCTCCTCATTTCTGGAACTTAACAGCAGATGCGTTTGATAGTAGAGAGTAGAGTTTGATGTGAGTTAGGAAACACCACTCTAAATGCCCTGGGGCCCTTCACTTGTCATTTTGTGAATGTGAGTGGAAACTGAAGTAATGTGGAAATTTGTTACCTCAGGTTGAGAAGGAGGACCCAGAAATTAAGTGAGGGATCTGGGAGGAATTGTGGTTGCCTATAGAATGACTTAAAAATGGATACATAGAGTGATTTGTCCCTGGGTGGTACAAACAGTTAACACTCAGCTGCTAACCAAAAGGTTAGAGGTTCAAGTTCACTTAGAGGCGCCTTAGAAGAAAGTCCGAGTCATCTACTTCCAAAAAATCAACCATTGAAAACCCTATGATTGTAAAAAATGTAACTAACATCACCGAACAATTTTTGTAGATTGTCAAATGGGAACCTAATTTGTTTTGTAAACTATCACCAAAAACACAATAAAATATTATTAAAAAAAGAAAACCCTAGGGAGCATTGTCCTATTCTGGCACACATGGGGTCGCCATAAATTGGAATTGACTTGACAGCAACTGGCTATAGGATGATTTACATCATTAAGCTGTCTCTTTTAAATGGTTTTATTTAAATATATTTTATTTTTATTGTTGAAAACTTACACAGCAAAACATACACCAATGCAACAAGCTCTACATGTACAATTCAATGGCCTTGATTACATTCTTCAAGCTGTGCAACCATTTCTCACCCTCCTTTTCTGAATTATTCCTCCACATTTAACATAAACTCACTGTCCCCTATGCTTCGTATCTAACTTTTTCACTTGTTGTCAATTTGATCCCATAAGGATAGTTCTTTAAAAGAGCACAGTGCTCAAGCAGACATTCTTTACAAATTAAGCTAAACTATTGTTTGCTTTAATGAAGACTTCATGGCATATTTTTGGTTTCACCATTTTAAAGACAAATTATTCTGGAATCTTGTTGGAACTACCAAACACTATCTTATGCTATGGACAGAAAATCTAGTCAGGCAGAACTACATTCAACATGACAAGGGTCACAAATGACTAAGATTTTATTTTTTTCTCAGGTCATCTCTCATAAAGCCTGCTTGTTAATTAATAATTAATTGTTATTTGGACTGCTGCTAATTCTGCTTAGCTGCATGCAATGGTAAGGAGGCAACGGCACTTTCCAGCTGTGCCTGTCCCCTGAGCCGGGTGCTGATGCAAAGTGCATGCTAGGTAGGGCAGCCTCTTTGATCAGTTCCAAATCAGGATCATTCAGACCTTCACAGGACTGGGTCTCTCACTCTTAATCATACAAGTGAAAGATATACAAACTTTCTTCTTCACTTCTGACTCTAAGGTGCAAAGAAACTAACAACGGTTAATTGACTTATTTTTATCGATTATAATTTTCATGCAGATGGTACGGTGAAAAGAACAATGGGCTGGGCACATGTGTGGATTCTGGTGCTATCTCTGCCACTCACTGGCTATGTGGCCTTGGGCAAGTCATTTAACCTCTCTGGACCTCATTTGCTCTATAATATAAGGACTAAATGACCTCTGCTGTTTCTTTGTGTTCTAATGTGTAATGTGCTGTTGTTAGGTGCCCTTGAGTCGGCTCTGACTCATAGTGTCCTGTCTTAGTTATCTAGTGCTGCTGTAACAGAAATACTGCTTTAACAAATATAAATTTATTCTCTCACAGTTTAGGAGGCTAGAAGTCCAAATTCAGGACACCAGCTCCATGGGAAGTATTTCTCTCTCTGTTGTCTCTGGGGGAAGGTCCTTGTCATCAGTCTTCTCCTGGGTCTAGGAGTTTCTCAGCGCAGGGGCTCCAGGTCCAAAGGATACACTCTGTTCCTAGCTTTCCTTTCTTGGTGGTAGAGATTCCTATCTTGCTGCTCGCTTCTCTCTCCTTTTATCTCTCATAAGATAAAAGGTGATGCAGGCCACACCCCAAGGAAACTCTCCTTACATTGAACCAGGGCTTTGAGTTAAGTAAGGGTGTTGCATCCCACTTTAATCCTCTTTAACATAACCTAATCTTGCCTCGTGGCTGCAGCAGTACATTGACAGGAAACTGCCAGAAATTCAGGCTGGTTTCAGAAGAGGACGTGGAACCAGGAATATCATTGATGATGTCAGATGGATCCTGGCTGAGAGCAGAGAATACCAGAAGGATGTTTACCTGTGTTTTATTGACTATGAAAAGGCATTTGACTGTGTGGATCATAACAAACTATGGATAACATTGTGAAGAATGGGAATTCCAGAACACTTAATTGAGCTCAGGAGGAACCTTTACATAGATCAAGAGACAGTTGTTCAGACAGAACAAGGGGATACTGCTTGGTTTAAAGTCAGGAAAGGTGTGCGTCAGGGTTGTATCCTTTCACCATACCTGTTTAATCTGTATGCTGAACAAATAACACGAGAAGCTGGACTATATGAAGAAGAATGGGGCATCAGGATTGGTGGAAGACTCATTAACAGCCTGAGTTATGCAGATGACACAACCTTGCTTGCTGAAAGTGAAGAGGACCTGAAGCACTTACTGATGAAGATCAAAGACCACAGCCTTCAGTATGGACTTCACCTCAACATAAAGAAAACAAAAATCCTCACAACTGGACCAGTGAGCAACATCATGATAAACAGAGAAAAGGTTGAAGCTGTCAAGGATTTCATTTTACTTGGATCCACAATCAACAGCCATGGAAGTAGCAGTGAAGAAATCAAAAGATGCATTGCATTGGGCAAATCTGCTGCAAAGGATCTCTTCAAAGTGTTGAAGAGCAAAGATGTCACCTTGAAGACTAAGGTACGCTTGACCCAAGATATGGTATTTTCAATCACATCATATGCGAAAACTGGACAATGAATAAGGAAGACCGAAGAAGAGTTGACTCGAATTGTGGTGTTGGCGAAGAATATCAAATATACCAAAGATTGCCAAAAGAACGAACAAATCTGTCTTGGACGAAGTGCGGCCAGAATGCTCCTTAGAGGCAAGGATGGCGAGACTGCGTCTTACATACTTTGGACATGTTGTCAGGAGGGATGAGTCCCTGGAGAAGGACATCATGCTTGGCAGAGTACAGGGTCAGGGGAATAGGGGAAGACCCCCAACGAGGTGGATTGACACAGTGGCTGCAACAATGAGCTCAAGCATAACAACAATTATAAGGATGTCGCAGGACCGGGCAGTGTTTCTTTCTGTTGTGTAAAGGGTTGCTATGAGTCAGAACCAACTCGACGGCACCTAACAACAACAATCTTGCCTCATTAACCACAGGCAGAGATTAGGATTTACAACACACAGGACAATTACATTAGATCACAAGATGGAGGGCAACCACACAAAACTAGGAATCATGGTCGAGCCAAGTTGACACATATTTTGGGGGGACACTATTCAATCCATGACCCTATCCCATGTATAACAGAACGAAATGTTGCCCAGTCCTGTACTATCCTCACAATCATTACTATGTTTGAGCTCATTGTTGTAGCCACTGTGTCAATCCATCTCTGTGAGGGTCTTCCTCTTTTTCTATTTCCCTCTACTTTACAAAGCATTATGTCCTTCTCCAGGGACTGGTCCCCCTGATAATAAGTTCAAAGTAAGTGAGATGAAGTTTAGCCATCTTCACTTCGAAGGAGCATTCTGACTGTATTTCCTCCAAGACAGATTTGTTCGTTCCTTTGGGCAGTCCATGGTATATTCAATATTCTTCGCCAACACCAAAATTCAAAGGCATTAATTCTTTGGTCTTCCTTATTCATTGTCCAACTTTCACATGCATATGAGGTGATTGAAAATACCATGGCATTTTTGCTTTTCAATACTTTAAAGAGGTCTTTAGCAACAGGTTTGCCCAATGCAACGTGACTTTTGATTTCTTGACTGCTGCTTCCATGGGCATCGATTGTGGACCCAAGTAATATGAAATTCTTTACAACTTTGATCTTTTCTCTGTTTATCGTGATGTTGCTTATTGGTTCAGCTGTAAGGATTTTGTTTTCTTTACGTTTGAGGTTTAATCCATACTGAAGCCTTGGTGGCACAATGGTTAAGAGCTCAGCTGTTAACTGAAAGGTTGGTAGTCTGAACTCACCAGCTGCTCCGTGGGAGAAAGATGTGGCAGTCTGTAAAGATTACAGCCTTGGAAACCCTATGGGACAGTTCTACTGTAATGTGCTAGGATTCTTAAAAAGCCCTTCTGCAAGCATCTATGTACAAAAGCAAATTTGTTAATGCTCTTTCATTTTAAAAGAAAATTAATTCCATTCTATCAAAAAAACTGAGTATTAGCGTCTAAAGCATTAGTAACTATGCCTTCTTTTTTTTTTTTGAGAAACATGTAATTCTCAAAAAATAGCTGTGGTGGTGCAATGGTTAAGAGCTCGGCTGCTAGCCAAAAGCTCAGCAGTTCAAATCCACCAGCTGCTCATTGGAAATCCTATGGGGCAGTTCTACTCTGTTCTAAAGGGTTTCTATGAATTGGAATCAACTCAACGGCAATGGGTTTGGTTTGGTTTCTTTAGGAAAGGAACACCAAAATCCACATCGAGCCTCCCTTTCCCAAGACCTGAATAAAGCAGTGTCAGCCATTTCTTCCACAAATCTACATGAATGATTCTCTAATGATTCCCATGTGTAAGTTTCTTTTCTTACTCACATGCACACATATTAAAAGCCTCCCTTGTGTGCCATTTAAACACTGTAAATGACTATCTTACGTCAGTATGTTTATTAAACGGTGCCAAAATACAAAAGATTTAACCCTAATGATAGCCTTGAAGAAAACTGGTAAGATTATACTTTATGATTTTTTTTTTCTAATGACATAATCAAATTTCTATATATACACAGCTTGTTTATGACAGCAGTACAATTGGAGATAATCTAAAGATTCATCCATAGGGGAAAAGTTAAAAAAATATTCATGCATAATTGATACATACATGGAGCCCTGGTGGTGCAGCGTTTAAGAGCTTAGCTGCTAACCAAAAGGTCGGCAATTCAAATCTATCAGCTGCTTCTTGGAAATCCTATGGGGCAGTTCTACTCTGTCCTATAGGGTCGCTATGAGTTGGAATTGATTTTCTTGCTCTCTGTCTCTATACGTATATATATACACACATACATATGTATATACACACACATACGTATATATAGAGAGAGAGAGAATGTTACACAACTTATGAGAATTTGCATGTACTCACATGGAAAGAAAAAAATCAAGTAGAAAAAAAAGCAAGTTTCAGAACTGTATTTTTATGGTGTTGACAGATACTATTAAATAGTTGAAGAAGCCCTGGTGGCCCAGTGGTTAAGTGCTTGGCTGAAACCATAAGGTCAACAGTTAGAACCCACCTGGTGATCTGTTTCCATAAAGATTTACAGCCTAGGAAATCCTATGGGGGAGTTCTACTCTTGTCATGTAGGGTCTCTATAATTTGGGACTGACTCGATGGCATATAACAAAAACAACAATTAAACAGTTGACAGTGGTTACCTCTGGGAGTTAATTGTGTCTGTCCTGGGAGAGGGTATGAAGGGCACTTTCGCTTCTTACTTTTTATGATTTGTATTGATTAAATTTATTACAATAGCATACATTACTTTTTTTTTTTTTTTAAATTAATACAACAATTGGTATTACCTGAAATTCAAAAGCTGGTGGGTTTGAACCACTGATCTTTCAGTTAGCAGCTAAGTGCTTAACCACTGTGCCACCAGGGCTCTCTTTAACAAGTAGTAGGTAATCAGTATGTTAATTCCTTCCTTTTTTTCCCCTCCCAAAAGCAGAATTAAAACAAACAGCACACTTACTGAGGCATAATTTGTAATATTTAAGGTTAATTAATTTCTTAGTATATTCAGATCTAGCAGTTCTTCTATTATCATGGCTTCTTCATTAGAAACTGTGAAATGTAAATGCACAGTGTTTCTTATTTTAATTAGGTAGTTTAAACATAAGATTAATAAAAGGGAAAATTCTTATCTGCCGTGTTCACACCGCAGTGTTGGAATGGTAAGTTCAATCATCAGGCTACACAACGCCATGCAGGAATGATGGGGTAGAAAATGGCATCTGCTGACAGAGTGCCACCCCTTGGGAAGAGGGCTTTGTGCCTAATCTTAAAATTGAAATCAATGTCAGAGGCTTCCCCCACCTCACCAGTTTTTATCATTCCAGGTAACCCTCTCCTCTATTCAACAGTTCAGATGTGGGAAGACTGTAAGCATTATTGCTGAAAATTAAGATACAATCATGAGAAAATAAATATGTTTTGGAAAAAAATTCAGTTTTGGTATTCTCTATTTAGCAATATGTTTACATACTGATATTGGTGTCTGGATTAGCTTGGTTTGTTACATGGATTTAATATGTTTTTTTTATGGTTTATGTGATTTCAACAGATGGGAATATTCAGTTTCACTTAGATTTAAAAATGGAGTAATCTTTACAGATCAGAGAGTCAAGTTAATTTGAAGTTGTTATGTATACATGCATACACACACACCACACGAACACATATATCCTTTAATTATGGTGGATATTAAAGATGAATGTCCTAATATCATAACTGAATTCTTTGTCTTTTTGTTACACAAATAATATGCATTAATATAAGAATTTATTTCCATTAAAGCATATACAAGCAATATTCAGAAAAACTTAAAAGCTCCCCTTCACTTACCCTCCTTCCCAGTTCCTCTCCCTTCCCTAGAAGCACCTAATGCCCCAAACTTGGTCCACCTTTACCCAATCCCTTTTTTTATGCACTTACACACACACGCACATAAACATTTTTTATTAAAAAAAGATATAATACTATACATATTATCCTTTAACTCATTTTCTTTTATGCAATACATCTTGGAGGGTTTTTATATCAGTACAAAATAGTTTACCTTGTCCTTTTGAATGGCTCCATAGTAATGATAATTTACTTAATTACTCCTTTATTTATGAGGGTTTAACTACCCTCCACCCCCCAGCATTTCACAATTACAAACAGTGCTACAATGAGTGTCCCTGTATCTCCTATATCTTCATATATATGTGTAAGCATATATATGGGATAGTTTCCTTGAGTGGAACCGCTGGATCAGGGGCAACACGCATATTCAGGTTTGAAGGATTCTGAGAAATAGGCTCATTGGAACCTCCTGATTGGGCTCCTGAGTGCCGATATTTGACATTTACTGCTGCTATCAGCATGGATTACTCTCCCTAATGGAGGTGGGTTATATGAGTCTGCAATGAAAGTTTAGCATGTTTAGTATCTTTAGAACTCAAGGATTGGTAACCTGAATCTACCACCAGTCAGCAGTTAGGACAGGCGCACAACCAGGTGGAACGAGAAGTGTTGTTAGGATTGCATGACACCATTACTACCATTCACCCTCTCAAACTGCTGTACCTTTCTGACTTTTCCCATCAGCTCTTGGCTTTGGTGTTCAGCTATTTCTAACTATTGTCCCATAAGATTCAGGGCCATTAATGTTATTTTTATTTTACTTTTAATATTAAAGTAATTCTATTACAAACACTTTTCATTTATTTGCTATTCTTATTCAATACTTATTTGGAGCTTCGAGCTATAGCCAAGGCTGAATTGGGAAATATATGTGTACAAAAATTTGAGTTATATATATTGGCAGAAAATGTCATAGAATGTGTTAACGTCAAGAAATTCTACTTGAAAAGACCTTTGATTAGGAAGGCATGAACTGCTTGTCTCATTGTCACTAAATTTTTCTCTATACACATAAAGTATTGATCTTAACTGATATCTGTATAAGATCAGCAAACTGTGCAGCTTGTCTGGACAGCATTGTAGGCAGATATTCCTGAATTTAAATCCCAGCTTTGCTACCTACAAGCTGTATGACCTTAATCAAATTACTTAACTTCTCAGAGACTCAGTTTTCACAATTGTAAAACAAGAATAATGCTATCTACTTCAGGATTATTGATGAAATTAAATGATATAAAATAACATATGTAAAGCATCTCATTATATGTTTGGCACACAACAGTCTAAATAAACGGCAGCTACTATTACTCCTGAAAGCATAATCTAAGTATGGCTTAATTTTTAGGTCAAGGATCAGAATATTACTATTAGCTTGGAATCAGCCGGATGTTCTCCCTGTGGAAAAGAATTAATTTGTTTTGATTTGTTAGCTAGTTAAATTGTTTAGGCTTCCCAAATGATGAATTCATATCCCCACATCACAGATCTGATAAAATTATGGGGTCTCTAAATTTAGTTCCAAAATATTAACCTTAGTGATTGCCTAATCAAGATACACTTTTTTTTTTAATATTGTTCCACTGTCTTTTTCATGTGAGAGCTGATATAAATACTTAAATACATGATGACTGTTGTCAAAAATGTAACTGAAATTTCTGTATATGGTAGACTATTCTATTAGCAATTTTCTGTGTGTGATGAATAAAGAAAAAAGGCATTAAAATTGAATACAAGTTATGCTAAGTGAAGCTTACATTTGTACATTTTTAGGTATTAGACACTGATCATTGATTACAAGTCATATGGTTAATATAACTTCTCTCAGAAAAGCTGTAATATTTATTTTCAGATAAGCTTAATTTTGGAGGCACATTTGCATTTGTAAGTAACTCTTACTGCTCAAGTATGATTTTTCATTAGTGAAACCATTAAGTTGTGACAGACTGGAAGGGCCCACGTGAAGAAGTGGGTATTTTTTGAAGCTTCCATTGATGCTGGTATGTGATCCTCCATTGTCAAGAGCAGAGCTTTCTTGGTGTCTGTGTACTAGATTGGCATCTAATTATTTTTAAAATTAACAAATCCTCATTCAACAGCCGCTTTTCTATTTTTTGTTGACTTGTGTGAGATGCCAAATAACTGTATTCTTTGCCTAGAAGATTAAATTTTTTCAATCTGGTTTATATTGTAGGCTTAATTTTAATGTATAATCATCCATGTAAATAGATCCTAGAGATTAGTGGAATTAAACATGATTTAAAACATGACAGAAGGAAATATATTCACACTTAGTACCAGTAATAAAATAGTTAGGCTATGCCATATTGTGTTACTCTGCATCCTATGCTAATTTTACTTTCTGTATACAGGTAGTCCCCAACTCATGATGTATTCGAATTAAAATGAATCGCATTTACGACCGCCTGGGTAATGATTGCATTATTCTAAGGCTGGTTTTTAAATTGTTTCATCCCAGGAATGCACACCTACTGACTTGAAAAGAACATTCCTTTCAAGGTTCTGCTGTTGCTTGATAATGCCCCAGGACATTCTCCTTATGTTTTATTGTTGTTGTTAGGTGCTGTCGAGTAGGTTCTGACCCATAGTGACCCTGTGTACCACAGAATGAATCACTGCCCGGTCCTGCGCCATCGTTGTTATGCTTAGGCCAATTGTTGGAGCAACTGTGTCACTCCCTCTAGTTGAGGGACCGCTGACCCTGTCCTTTATCAAGCATGATGTCCTTTTCCAGGGACGGATTCCTCCTGATAACATGTCCAAAGTATGTAAGACAAAGTCTCACTGTTCTTGCTTCAAAGGAGCATTCTGCTTGTACTTCTTCCAAGACAGATTTGTTCGTTCTTTTGGGAGTGTATTCAATATTCTTCGCCAACACCACAATTCAAAAGCATCAATTCTTCTGTCTTCCTTATTCATTGTCCAGCTTTCACATGCATATGATGTGATTGAAAATACCATGTCTTGGGTCAGGCGCACCTTAGTCTTTAAGGTGACATCTTTGCTCTTCAACACTTTGAAGAGGTCCTTTGCAGCAGATTTGCCCAACGCAATGCGTCTTTTGATTTCTTGACTGCTGCTTCCATGGCTGTTGATTGTGGATCCCAGTAAAATGAAATTCTTGACAACTTTAATCTTTTCTCCATTTATCATGATATTGCATATTGGTCCAGTTGTGAGGATTTTTGTTTTCTTTATGTTGAGGTGTAATCCCTACTGAAGGCTGTGGTCTTTGATCTACATCAGTAAATGCTTCAAGTCCTCTTCGCTTTTAGCAATGCAGGTTGTAAATGAGCCTTCCTCCAATCCTGATGCCCCGTTCTTCTTCATACAGTCCAATTTTTCGGATTATTTGCTCAGCATACAGATTGAATAGGTATGGTGAAAGGATACAACCCTGATGCACACCTTCTCCAAGTTTAAACCACTCAGTATCCCCTTTTTCTGTCCCAACAACTGCCTCTTGATCTATGTACAGGTTCCTCATGAGCACAATTTAATGTTCTGGGATTCCCATTCTTCCCAATGTTATCCACAATTTCTTATGACCCACAGAGTCGAATGTCTTTGCATAGTCAATAAAACACAGGTAAACATCTTTCTGGTATTCTCTGCTTCCAGCCAGGATCCGTCTGACGTCAGCAATGATATCACTGGCTCCATGTCCTCTACTGAATCCAGACTGAATTTCTAGCAGTTCCCTGTCGATAATACTGCTGCAGCCGCTCTTGAATGATCTTCAGCAAAATTTGCCTGCATGTGGTATTCATGATATTGTTCGATAATTTCTGCACTCAGTTAGATCACATTTCTTGGGAATAGGCATAAATATGGATCTCTTCCAGTCGGTTGGCCAGATAGTTGTCTCCCAAATTTCTTGGCATAGATGAGTGAGCACATTCAGCACTGCATCCATTTTTTGAAATATCTGAATTGATATTCTGTCAATTCCTGGAGCCTTGTTCTTTACCAGTGCCTTCAGTGCAGCTTGAACTTCCTCCCTCCGCACCATCGGTTCCTGATCATATCCTACCTCTTGAAATGGTTGAACATCGACTAATTCTTTTTGGTATAATGACTCTATGTGTTCCTTCCATCTTCTTTTGATGCTTCCTGCATTGTTTAATATTTTCCCCATAGAATCCTTCACTATTGCAACTTGAGGCTTGAATTTTTTCTTCAGTCCTTTCAGCTTGAGAAATGCTGAGCATATTCTTCCCTTTTGGTTTTCTGTCTCTGCTTTGCACATGTCATTATAGCATTTTACTTTGTCTTCTCGAGCTACACTTTGAAATCTTCTGTTCAGTTCTTTTACTTCATCATTTCTTCCTTTTGCTGTAGCTGCTTGATGTTCGAGAGCAAGTTTCAGAGTCTTCTCTGACATCCATCTTGGTCTTTTCTTTCTTTCCTGACTTTTCGATAACTTCTTGCTTTCTTCATGTATGATGTTCTTGATGTCATTCCACAACTCGTCTGATCTTCGGTCATTAGTGTTCAACGGGCCAAATTTATTCTTGAGATAGTCTCTAAATTCAGGTGGGATATACTTAAGATCGTATTTTGGCTCTCGTGGACTTGCTCTGATTTTCTTCAGTTTCAAATTGAACTTGCATATGAGCAATTGATGGTCTGTTCCATAGTCGGCCACTGGCCTTGTTCTGACTGATGACATTGAGCTTTTCCATTGTCTTTTTCCACAGATGTAGTAGATTTGATTCTTGTATATTTCATCTGGTGTGGTCCATGTGTAGTTCCTCTTTATGCTGATGAAAAAAGGTATTTGCAATGAAGAAGTCATTGGTCTTGCAAAATTCTATCGCTTGATCTCTGGCATTGTTTCTATCACCAAGGCCATATGTTCCATATTTCTTCTTTGTTTCCAACTTTCACTTTTCAATCACCAGTAATTATCAATGCATTCTGATTGCATGTTCGTTCAATTTCAGACTGCAAAAGCTGATAAAAACCTTCCATTTCTTTATCTTTGGCCATAGTGGTTGGTGTGTAAATCTGAATAATAGTCATATTAACTGGCCTTCCTTATAGGCGTATGGGTATCACTGACAGCGTTGTACTTCAGGATAGATCTTGAAATGTTCTTTTTGATGATGAATGCAACACCACTCTTCTTCAAGTTGTCATTACCAGCATAGTAGACTATATGATTGTCCAATTCAAAATGGCCAGTACTAGCCCATTTCAGCTCACTAATGCCCAGGATATCGATATTTATTCGTTCTGTTTCATTTTTGACGATTTCCAATTTTCCTAGATTCATGCTTCATACATTTCAGGTTCCGATTATTAATGGATGTTTGCAGCTGTTCCTTCTCTTTTTGAGTCGTGCCACATCAGCAAATGAAAGTTCTGAAAGCTTTACTCCATCCAAGTCATTAAGGTCAACTCTACTTTGAGGAGGCTGCTCTTCCCCGATCATCTTTTGAGTGCCTTCCAACCTGAGGGGCTCATCTTCCAGCACTATATCAGACAATATTCCGCTGCTATTCATAAGGTTTTCACTGGTAATTCTTTTCAGAAGTAGACTGCCGGGTCCTTCTTCCTATTCTGTCTTAGTCTGGAAGCTCAGCTGAAACCTGTCCTCCATGGGTGACCCTGGTGGTATCTGAATACCAGTGGCATAGTTTCCAGCATCACAGTAACATGCAAGCCCCCACAGTATGATAAACTGACAGACACGTGGGGGCCTTCTCATGTAGATAATCTAAATCAAAATGACAAATGTGATTCAGCCTATAGATCAAGGTGCAATTGCCACATTCAAGGCATGCTACCTATGTACTATTTTTGCGCAGGCAACAGCTGCAACTCATGGAGGTAAGCTAATATTATGCAATTTCTGGAAGAATTATGATATTCTTCAGTATATCCAGAACATTGCATTTTGCTAGGAGGAAGGTACAGAAAAATGCATGCCAGGGACTTGGAAAAAATTGCTGAGTTATGTGAACATGCACGAAGATTTTGATCAGGATAATATGATGAAAGAGATCAGTGGAAAACTGTACATATGGCA
The DNA here is from genome assembly GCF_024166365.1 of Elephas maximus indicus. NCBI lineage: Eukaryota > Metazoa > Chordata > Mammalia > Proboscidea > Elephantidae > Elephas > Elephas maximus. Next base: position 164,943,080 of record NC_064819.1, read on the forward strand.
AGAATGCTGAATTTAGAACTTGATATCACCAATGTGGGATAGCCCATAGATCATGAAGAATGGGAATTGACAAGTCAGGACTTAATGGATTTTGAAGAGGAAAGAAATGCTATAGGAGAGAGAAATAATGAGAAAGAGGAGGGAGAGAAGTTATCAAAAATTCGTACAGTGAAAGGATTAGCTAGAGTTTTTTCTAAACTAAATCGGGAGCTCCAGTTGTTTGAAAACATAGACTCAGATCCTGATCATTTTTCTAAAATTGATAGGCAGATTCTGGAAGCAGTGAGATGTTACTGGGAAATATATGAAGAAAAAAAGAAAAGGACCATACAGACAACTCTCACTAATTTTCTGACTAGAAATTCCATCTGCATTCCCAAGCATAATTCAGATGATCCAGAACCTTCCACAAGTGAAGCTATTACCACAACTGACAAAATGCCAATGTTGTCCAACTCTTCTTCAGCATCGGAGCAAATTTTTATGATTTTTTAAAATGTATGTATTAAAATAGATCTGTAAGTTTATATGGAATGCTTCCCAACCCCAAAGACAAATAACCATCAAATATATAAAGGTACTGATCATAAAAGGCAACAGTAATGAAAACTAAAAAAAATAAAATAAAAAAGGTATTCAGTTTACATCAGAACCACCTTATGCCAGAGTCATCAGAACAAAAACCCGGTCATAAGTTGGGGGTTACCTGTAGAACTAATTTTTTTTTGTTAATTTTATTGTGCTTTAAGTGAAAGTTTACAAATCTAGTCAGTCTCTCATACAAAAATTTATGTACACCTTGCTGTGTACTCCTAGTTGCCCTCCCCCTAATGTGACAGCACACTCCTTCTGTCCACTCTCTATTTTCTCATCCATTTTTTTTTTCAGCCAGCTTCTGACCCCCTCTGCCCTCTCATCTCCCCTGCAGACAGGAGCTTTCCACCTAGTCTCATGTGTCTACTTGCTCCAAGAAGCTCACTCCTAACCAGTATCATTTTCTAACCCATAGTCCAGTCCAATCCCTGTCTGAGGAGTTGGCTTTGGGAATGGTTCCAGTCTTGGGCTAACAGAAGGTCTGGGGACCATGGCTTCCAGGGTCCTTTTAGTCTCAGTCAGACCATTAAGTCTGTTCTTTTTAGAAGAATTTGAGGTGTGCATCCCACTGCTCGCCTGCTCCCTCAGGGGTTCTCTGTTGTGTTCCCTGTCAGCGCAGTCATTGGTTGTAGCCGGGTACCATCTATTTCCTCTGGTCTCAGGCTGATGTAGTCTCTGGTTTATGTGGTCCTTTCTGCCTCTTGGGCTCATAATTACCTTGTGTCTTTGGTGTTCTGCATTCTCCTTTGGTCCAGGTCGGTGGAGATCAATTGATGCATCTTAGATAGCCGCTTGCTAGCATTTAAGACCCCAGACGCTACTCTCCAAAGTGGGATGCAGAATGTTCTCTTAATAGATTTTATTATGCCAGTTGACCTAGATGTCTCCTGAAATCCTGGTCCCCAAAGCCCCACGGCTGCTATGCTGGCCTTTGAAGCATTCGGTTTATTCAGGACACTTCTTTGCTTTTGGTTTAGTCCAGTTGTGCTGACCTCGCCTGTATTGTGTGTTGTCTTTCCCTTCGCCTAAAGTAGTTCTTATCTACTATCTAATTAGTGAAAACCCCTCTGCCTCCCTCCCTCCCCACTCCCATAACCTTCGAAGAATATTCTCTGTTTAAACTATTTCTTGAGTTCTTATAATAGTGGTCTCATACAATATCTGTTCTTTTGCAACTGACTAATTTCACTCAGCATAACGCCTTCCAGGTTCCTCCGTGTTATGAAATGTTTCACAGATTCCTCACTGTTCTTTATTGATGCATAGTATTCCATTGTGTGAATATACCATAATTTATTTATCTATTCATCTGTTGATGGGCACCTTGGTTGCTTCCATCTTTTTGCTATTGTAAACAGTGCTGCAATGAACATGGGTGTGCATGTATCTGTTTGTGTAAAGGCTCTTATTTCTTTAGGATATACTCCAAGGAGTGGGATTGCTGGATTGTATGGTAGTTCTATTTCTAGCTTTTTAAGGAAGCACCAAATCGATTTCCAAAGTGGTCATACCATTTCCCATTCCCACCAGCAGTGTATAAGTGTTCCAGTCTCTCCACAGCCTCTCCAACATTTATTATTTTGGTTTATTGGATTAATGCCAGCCTTGTTGGAATGAGATGAAATTTCATTGTAGTTTTGATTTGCATTTCTGTAAAGGCTAATGATTGTGAGCATTTCCTCCTGTATCTGTTAGCTACCTGAATGTCTTCTTTAGTAAAGTGCCTGTTCATATCCTTTGCCCATTTTTTAATTGGGTTATTTGTCTTTTTGTAGTTGAGTTTTTGCGTTATCATGTAGACTTTAGAGATCAGACGGTGACTGGAAATGTCATAGCTAAAAACTTTTTCCCAGTCTGTAGGTAATCTTTTTACTCTTTTGGTAAAGTCTTTGGATGAGCATAGGTGTTTGATTTTTAGGAGCTCCCAGTTATCTAGTTTCTTTTCTGGCATTTGTGCATTGTTAGTAATGTTTTGTATCTGTTTATGCCATGTATTAGGGCTCCTAACATTGTCCCTATTTTTTCTTCCATGATCTTTATTGTTTTAGATTTTATTTTTAGGTCTTTTATCTGTTTTGAGTTAGTTTTTGTGCATGGTGTGATGTATGGGTGTTGTTTCCTTTTTTTTTTGCAGATAGATATCTAGTTATGCCAGCACCATTTGTTAAAAAGACTCTCTTTTCCCCATTTAACTGACTTTGGGCCTTTTTCAAGTGTCAACTGCTCGTATATGGATGGATTTATGTCTGGATTCTCAATTCTGTTCCATTGGTCTATGGATCTGTTGTTTTACCATTATCAGGCTGTTTTGACTACTGTGGCAGTATATTAGTTTCTAAAATCAGGTAGAGTGAGGCCTCCCACTTTGGTCTTCTTTTTCAGTAATGCTTTACTTATCCGGGGCCTCTTTCCCTTCCATATGAAGTTGGTGATTTGTCTCTCCATCTCATTAAAAAATGTCGTTGGAATTTGGATCAGAATTGCATTGTATCTATAGATCACTTTTGGTAGAATGGACATTTTTATATTGTTAAATCTTCCTATCCATGAGCAAGGTATGTTTTTTCACATATGTAGTTCTCTTTTGGTTTCTTGAGTAGTGTCTTGTAGTTTTCTTTGTATATGTCTTTTACGTCTCTGGTTAGATTTATTCCTAAGTATTTTATATTCTTGGGGGCTACTGTAAATGGTATTGATTTGATTTCCTCTTTGATGTTCTTTTTGTTGGTGTAGAGGAATTCAACTGATTTTTGTATGTTTATTTTTTGTCCTGATAATCTGCTGAACTCTTCTATTAGTTTCAGTAGTTTTCTTGAGGATTCTTTAGGGTTTTTTGTGCATAAGATCATGTCATCTGCAAATAGAGATACTTTGACTTCTTCCTTACCAATCTGGATGCCTTTATTTCTTTATCTTGCCTAATATCTCTGGCTAGGACCTCCAACACAATGTTGAATAAGAGTGGTGATAAAGGGCATCCTTGTCTGGTTCCTGATCTCAAGGGGAATGCTTTCAGACTTTAGGATGATGTTGGCTGTTGGTTTTGTATAAATGCCCTTCATTATGTTGAGGGATTTTCCTTCTATTCCTGTTTTGCTGAGATTTTTTATCATGAATGGGTGTTGAACTTTGTCAAATGCCTTTTCTGCATCAATTGATAAGATCATGTGGTTCTTGTCTTTTGTTTTATTTGTATGATGGATTACATAAATTGTTTTTCTAATATTGAACCAGTCCTGCATACCTGGTATGAATCTCTCTTGGTCATGGTGAATTATTTTTTTTGATATATTGTTGAATTGTATTGGCTAGAATTTTGTTGAGGATTTTGGCGTCTAAGTTCATGAGGGATATAGGTTTGTAATTTTCTTTTTTTGTGATGTCTTTACCTGGTTTTGGTATCAGGGATATGCTGGATTCGTAGAATGAGTTTGGGAGTATTCCATCCTTTTCTATGCTCTCAACTACCTTTAGTAGTGGTAGTGTTAACTCTTCTCTAAAAGTTTGGTAGAACTCTGCAGTGAAGCCGTCTGGGCCAGGGTTTTTGTTGTTGTTGTTATGAGTTTTTAAATTAGCTTTTCAATCTCTTCTTTTGTTATGGGTTTATTTAGTTGTTCTACCTCTGTTTGGGAAACCTTGGTGGTGTAGTGGTTAGGATCTATGGCTGCTAACCAAAAGGTCAGCAGTTCAAATCCACCAGGTGCTCCTTGGAAACCCTATGGGGCCGTTCTACCCTGTCCTATAGGGTCTCTATGAGTCAGAATTGACTCGACAGCAATGGGTTTGGTTCTTTTTTTTGACCTCTCTTTGTGTTAGTGTAGGTAGGTAGTGTGTTTCTAGAAATTCATCCATTTCTTCTAGGTTTTCAAATTTGTTAAGTACAATTTTTTATAGTAATCTGATATGATTCTTTTTTAATTTCATTTGGATGTATCGTAATATGACCCATCTCATTTCTTATTCAGGTTATTTGCTTCCTTTCCTGTTTTTCTTTTGTCATTTTGGCCAATGGTTTATCAATTTTATTAATTTTTTTCAAAGGATCAGCTTTTGGTCTTGTCAACTCTTTCAATTGTTTTTCTGTTTTTTTTTTTTATTTCATTTAATTCTACTCTAATTTTTATTATTTGCTTTCTTCTGTTGCCTGAGGGTTTCTTTTGTTGCTCTCTTTCTATTTGAGTGGAACTAATTTTTTGTGGACTAATTTTAAAAGCAACAATAATAATCAAATATATGTACACATATGTAATGCGAATGTAAAAGCAATGAAAATAGATGGAATTCTCATACTTTTATATGCATTTATATCTAAATCTGCCTAAGTAAGAATAGCCATAGCCTTTGTTCTGAGCATTTATGAGTGAAATTGCTGGTGTTAAGAATTTAAAAGCCAATCCAAAGCAGTTGCCTTGGAGTTGATTCTGGCTCATGATGACCCCATGTGTATCACAGTAGAACACATAACAGATTGTTAAACATGAAAGCTGGTAGTATGTTGAATGCTGTTGTTGTGAGGACATTGGTTTTCTGTGGCTGTGATCCTTTGGAATTAAATCACCAGAGCTTTCTTCCAAGATACCTCTGGGTGGATTCAAATCACCAAACTTTAGATTTGTAGCCAAGCACTTAACTATTTGTGCTACCTAGGGACTGGGAATTTAAAGGGGTCCAGTAGTTTAAAAGGGCCCATCTGAATTTGGAACTATTTAAATGATAGACAAGGAGTAGGGAAGCTGGGAAGCCAAAATATAACCTTTATTACTGTTAAAGTTGGTATTGGGGAAGGTTGGTTATATCTTTGGGATATTGGGCTTTGTAAATGTGAATCCCAGATCCAGGCAGACTTTCCCTCCTAAGCCCAGGCAGCGCTAGATTATCGCAGGGCAGGAACTCGATTTGTAAGCTTATCACATGTTCTAGAGCCACTTAGACTACATGGACTGTGCTAGGAAACTGGCTTGCTAAGGAAGAAAATAGGCTTTGCATGCCCAGTTTTTTCCAAAAAATTCATCAATCAGTTAAGTCATTCCATTCCCAAGGACAGCCCCTCCATTTGAGTACTTGAATTCAATATCTGATCCCCAACTCAAACAATTCTTTCCTTTTTCTTCTACAGTTTCAATTTCTCTCTTTCTACTAAACATTCTAATCAGCACATAATTCTGCTGTTATTTTTGCCATCTTAAAAACAAAAAACAACAGCTTTTTCTTGATCTTACTTCCCTTCCAGCCACCATCTCATTTCTCTTCTTCCCTTTACAACAAAATTCCTTGCAAGGAATGTCTATACTTGCTATCTCCAATTCCTCTTTTTCCATAAATTGTTGAACATTTAAAGTGTTTTGTCCTGCCCACCCAACCACACTGTACTTGTTCAGGTCACTGTCAACTCACATATTGCTAAATATATTTGTCAAATCTTAAAGTTCATCTAAATATATTTGTCAAATCTTGAAGTTCATTTCATTTGATCTTTTACTAGCATTTGACTCCTTGTCCTTGAAACACTTTCTTCACTTTTCTTCTAGAAAAAAATTTCTCCTGATTTTCCCATTTCTGTCTTCCTGCTTCTCAGGCTCCTTTGCTTATTTCCTCTTATCTTCCTGGCCTTTTAATTTTGGAGTAGCCCAGGGCTTCGTTCCTGCACCTCATCTCTTCTCTATATACCTCTTCCTGTGTGATCTTACCTAGTTTCACGGCTTTCGTTACCATCTATAATCACATGACTCCAAATTTTTATTTCTAGCTCAAACATTTCCTCTGAACACCAGACTCTTATCTAACTTCTTACTGAACATCTTCACCTGGGTGTCTAATAGAATCTCAGACTTAACTGTTCCAGGCAAACTCTGGTGCTTCCATTGTCTTTTCTATCTTGGATGATCCCATCTCCATTTTCTAGTTTCTCAAACTCAAAATCTTGGAGTACTCCTTGAATCTTTACTTTCTGTCACATTCCACATCTAATCTCTTAGGAAATCTTGGAGGTCATACTCTCAAAATATATTGAGAATCCAGCCACCTCTCACCACCTTCACTGCCTCCATATTGGTGGAAACCCCCATGATCTCTCACCTGGATTCCTGCAGGAGCTTCCTAACTGATCTCCCTGCTTTGTACCTTGTCCCTTCAGTCTACACTCAACACAACAACCAAAGTGATTCTGTCAAAAATGTAAGTCAGATTATGTTACTCCTCTGTTCAAAATCTTCTAATAGCTTTTCCTCTAACTCAGAGTAAAAGTCTAAGTTTTGTCAATAGCCTATAAGGCCCTTCATAATTAGGCCACTGTTACCTCTGAAATCATCCCCTACCACTCTCCCCCTTGCTTACACCATGTCAGCTACACTGGCTTCCATGTTGTACCATCAGGCTCAAACCCATCTCAGGACCTTTTACTTCCTGCTCCTTATGCCAGGACTGTTCTTTTCCCTCACAGATATATGGTCATTCTCTCAAATCACTCTGGCTGCTCTGTGGAGAAGAGAAGTTGTTCTAGAACTGAGCCAAGAGGCCTGCAAAGGAATCTGATAAGGACCAGTATTAGTCAAGAGGTAAAGCAGGAGACTATCGCATTCTGAGAGGCAAGCAAGGAAAGCCAAGAGAAAAGTACGATTAATTTCTCATGCCAAAAAGTTAGAGACAGAAGACTAACCATTAAATCTGGCAAGAAAATCCTTGTTGGCCTTGGCATGAACCCTCCTAGTGAAACGATTTGGATTAAATAACTGGAGAGAATGAAACTAAGAAACATAGCTAGTATAGAAAACCCTCATGAGTTTCGTTGGGAAAACAGACAGAGAAATAGAGCTTGGAGTCAATATAGTTATTATTATTATTTTAATATAAATAAAGTGATTTTTATCCTTCTAGGAAAAAAATCAAGCAATAATAGAAGAAAGTGCAGGTAATTGCAGGAACAAAGTCCTTAAATAAGCAAGAGAAGATGAAATCCAATACATAAATGGAGATAGTGGTCATCCCTGTAACAATAGGAGGAAGACAGAGTTTATGGCTTCATAAATGGTTAAGTTGGCAGATTTACTGTGGAAAGATGTAGTTTCTTTCTATTTGCTTTTAATTTTTGAGTGAAATCAAAAGCAAGGTCATCAGCTGAAATGGAGAAGGGAGGAGATGGGAAAAATTGAAACAGAGAAGAAAGTATAAAATTGTCACCTTAGAGAGAATTTGAATTTTCTAGGATTGCAGAGCAACGTTAAAGGCGCCCTTGAAAGTTGTGACAAATTTAAAGTTTGACCTGTCAGTCAGTTATGGTAAGCCATGGAATATGTGAACAACTGGGGTGAACTTGGACTTGTGTTTTGCCAGTTTGAGTATGTGTTGAAAGAGAAGAACAAGGAAATGAAGTATGTTTGCAAAGGAGCAATAATAGTGATGGATCATGGACTCTAAGCCAGGAAGGAGAGATGTGAGAATGTGGAGGGGGTGACGCCCAGGTTTCTTTGAATGGAGAATGGTATTGGAGACTAAACATAGGTGCTGGGATGCATAACAGATTGTTATAAATGAAAGCTGGTAGTATGTAAAATGCTGCTGTTGTGAGGACATTACTTCTTTTTATTTTGTTCTAATATAAAAAAATTAATTACTGATTTAATCAAAGTTCTTTATACCATGTTATCTTAGGTTTTTAATTTTTTATACATCTTTCTCTAATTTTTATACATCTAATTGACTACTCCTTTAGTGACAGTGGGATGCTTGACATCAAGATTTCTGACATGGCACAGTGTCCAGTGATAGCACAGTCTAAGATGTGACCATGGGAGAGAGTGGCTGAGGTGAGGTGGAGGGCAAGATCCTTGAGAGTAAAGACTTCAAGAGACTGAGAGTCCTGGGTGTTGAATAGATAATTTATGAGATGTCATCAAGCATGATGACAAAATTAGTGGTAGAGAAGATGGTGAGTCAGGAGATAAAATATTCGTGACTTAAAAGGAGTGATTAGAGTTCTATAGATGACTATAGCAAGATGGAATAGTGAATGGTATCTATTTATATAACACACATCAAAGGATTTGGAGCTGTTGGGAGAGGAGGAAGAAAGAATAGAGCTAGGAGAACATATCATCATTGCCAATATGATTGGTGAAAATGCATTTCATTGCTGTGTTTATATTCATTTATTTGATTAAAAAAAAAAAAAAGCCAAACCCACTACCATCAAAAATATTTCAACCCACAGCAAGACTATAGGACAGAGTAGAACTGTTGTTAGGTGCTGTCGAGTTGGTTCCAACTCATAGAGCCCACGCGTACAAAAGAACAAAACACCGCCTGTTCCTGAACCATCCTCACAATCATTGTTATGTTTGAGCCCATTGTTGCAGCCACAGTGTCAGTCCATCTAGTTGAGGGTCTTCCTCTTTTTCACTGATGCTCTACTTTACCAAGCATGATGTCCTTCTCCAGGGACTGATCCCTCCTGATAACCCTGTCCAAAGCATATGAGACAGCCTTGCCATCCTTGCTTCTAAGGGGCATTCTGGTTGTACTTCTTCCAAGACAGATTTGTTCGTTCTTTTGGCAGTTCATGGTATATTCAATATTCTTCTCCAACAAGACAATTCAAAAGCATCAATTCTTCTTCTATCTTCCTTATTCATTGTCCAGGTCTTACATGTATATGAGGCAGTTGAAAACACCACGGCTTGGGTAAGGTGCACCTTAGTCTTCAAGGTATGTCTTTGCTTTTCAATACTTTAAAGAGATATTTTGCAGCAGGTTTGCCCAATGCAATGTGTCATTTGATTTCTTGACTGCTGCTTCCATGGGTGTTAATTGTGGATCCAAGTAAAATGAAATCCTTTACAACTTTCAGTCTTTTCTCCATTTATCATGATATTGCTTATTGGTCCATTTGTGAGGATTTTTGTTTTCTTTATGTTGAGGTGTAATCCATACCGAAGGCTGTAGTCTCTGATCTTCATCAATAAGTGCTTCAAGTTCTCTTCACTTTCAGCAAGCAAGGTTGTGTCATCTGCATAACTCAGGTTGTTAGTGAGTCTTCCTCCAATCCTGATGCCCTGTTGTTCTTCATATAGTCCAGCTTCTCAGATTATTTGCTCAGCATATGGATTGAGTAGGTATGGTGAAAGGATATAACCCTGACATACACCTGACATTAAACCACACAGTATCCTCTTGTTCTGTTCCAACGACTGCCTCTTGATCTATGTACAGGTTACTCATGAGCACAATTAAGTGTTCTGGAATATCTATTCTTCACAATGTTACTCATAATTTGTTATGGTCCACACAGTTGAATGCCTTTCCATAGTGAATAAAACACAGGTAAACATCCTTCTGGTATTCTCTGCTTTCAGCCAGGATCTATCTGACATCACCAATGATATATCCCTTGTTCCATGTCCTCTTCTGAATCTGGCTTGAGTTTCTGGCAGTTCCCTGTCTATATACTGCTGCAGCAGCTTTTGAATGATCTTCAGTGAAATTTTATTTTGTGATATTAATAGTATTTTGTGATAATTCCTCATTCTGTTGGATCATCTTTCTTTGGAACAGTCATAAATATAAACCTGTTCCAGTTGGTTGGCCAGGTAGCTATCTTCCAAATTTCTTGCTATAGACAGATGAGTGCTTCCAGTGCTGCATCCATTTGTTGAAACATCGCAATTGGTATTCCATCAATTCCTGGAGCCTCTTTTTTTGCCAATGCCTTCAGGGCTGCTTGGACTTCTTCCTTCAGTACCATCCATTCCTGATCATATGCTACCTCCTGAAATGCTTGAACATTGGCCAGTTCTTTTTGATATAGTGGCTCTGTGTATTCCTTCCATCTTCTTTTGATGCTTCCTGTATCACTGATTATTTTCCCCATAAAATCTTTCAATATTGCAACTCGAGGCTTGAGTTTTTTCCTTCAGTTCTTTCAGAGCAGAATGGACTCAGAGGTTTTCAAGGCTGGAAATCTTTAGGGAAGCAGACTGCCACATCTTCCTCCTACAGAGAGGTTGGTGGGTTTGAACCACTTACTTCTTGGTTAACAGCCGAGCAGTTAACCACTGCGCCACCAGGGCTCCTCTCTTTGATTAATAGTGATGCTTAAAATAGTTATTTGAATTTTTCATTATTTTGTGAATTGTTGGTTTATTATACCCTTAGTCATCTATTTTTCTATTACTGATTTTTAAGAGCATTTTATGTATACTAGAGGCTTTTTGATTTTTGTCTGCTATGGTTATTTCAAATATTTTCCTCATATGTATGTGTGAATGAATTTGTTAAAGGGATTTTACCTTATACAATTGTGGGAGCTTGTTAAATAATCTCTGGAAAGCTGCTGTCTTTGCAAGCTATGCTGGAGGTTGGAATTCACAAGGCAGACAATTGAGATGAGAGGATAGACACAGCATGGGGGAGAGCAAAATCAAGCTGAATCCACAAGCATGACCTGAAGCCCATGAGGACTAAGCAAAACCAGGTCAGCTCTTGTTATCTGATATAGGACTAGAACTAGTGTGAGGCAGGCAAGGCTCCTATGGAACAAATTTAAGTAAGTGCACACTCTCAGGTTTGTACAAATGTGGCACAATTCTTGCACGAATCTGCAAGTGAGTGCCTTCTTAACCTTTCTGCCCTAAACCCGCTGCCCCGTCTAGTCGATTCAAACTCATAGTGGCCCAATAGGACAGAGTAGAACTGCCCCATAGGGTTTCCAAGGAAAGCATGGTAGATTGGAACTGCTGACCTATTGGCCAGCAGTCGTACTCTTAACCACTGTGCCAGCTGGTCTCTCTTTGCGCCCTAGGTGCCTTGTTTTCCTTATCTTGGTCCTGGCTCTGCTTCAGATCTTGGTGGTGTGGTGTTCTGCAGAAGCTAGGGCCCTTTGCCATGGCCCTAGAGTCACACATACCTGGCCCAGAAGTCAGAGAAACTGAAGGAGCGTCCAGGAAAAGTTAGTACAGTTACAGGCCCAGCTGCCGCCTTATACCAACAAAATGTATTAGCAGATAAGCAATAAAGTGTGTGAACTACGAAATGGCTGCTGCTTCCCTTTGACCCTCCAGATCTCCTCCAAGATCTGGAGGGTCCTGATTTATGCTACCTCTTGAAATGGTTGAATGTGCAGAGAGGGAATTCTGGGAAATGTAGTTCATCCTAGCCAAGTTACCACATCACAAAGCTACCACAGAGGGCAAAAGTCTAAATTTGTCTAAAGCCCAGGAAATATTTTGGAACTTGACTAAATGTTTCCATAGTTCATATGGAAGATTACATTAGAAAAAGAACTAGAAACATTCTTTAAAATTTAATAAAGGGGTTCTTCTTCACTAAATAACAAAACATAACTGCAGTAATTAAAGCTGGTGCTACTACTTAGGAAGAAACAGGCCAATTGAGGGGAAGAGAGGCTGAAAAAAGAGACCTGTGCATATATGAAAATTTGCATATAATAAGAAGGGCATTTTATATCACTGAGCAAAATAATAATTATAATTTTTGTTTTAAATAAAGGATAGTGTGAAAAAAATTTAAAAAATCTTAATCCCTGTCTCTATCCTCATATAAATTCCACAAGGATCACAAACTTTAAATGCAAAATGTGAAATCATAAAATGATTAGGCCAGGTATTTTTCTAAGTATGATATGACAATTAAAAATGTAAAATTGACTACATAAAAAATTGGCTACAGTTACAATATTTTGCACAACTAAAAACACCCAGGAAAATATTTGAACACCCCTAATATTTAAAAAATTTTCTTAAAAATCAATAATAAAAAAACAGATGACCAAAGACAAAAACCAACAATTCACAAAAAAATTTTAAACTTCACTATTAATCAAATAAATTAATATAAACACAACAATTAAATATCCACCCATCATATTGGCAATGATAACAATGGAACGTGGTGTTTGCAACAGTAAACTTAGTGTTAGCAAAGTAAATGAGCTCAATCATGCATTCTTTTTGGAGTATAAGCTAATAAAACTCTTTTCGAGAACAGTTAGGTGATATGTATCAAAAACTTAAAAGAATCGTCCTTTTGTCTCAGAAATTCCACATCTAATAATTTGTCCTAAAGAGACAAATGGACAAACCTGATAAGACATATGCTGAAGGCTGCTTATGGAGCAAAAAAAGGAAAACAGCCTAAATGTCCACTTCTTAAATATACAAACATCCAAAAGAAGTCTATGCAGCCATTTAAAAAATGTATTTATTGACATGAAAATATTCACAATATATTGTGGAATGCAAATATATTGTACAATATGATTCTGTATGTACAAATTTGTGTATACAATTTTACCCTTGTTTATTTTTTTTTTATGTATGCATAGGGCCCTGGTGGCCCTGTGGTTAAGCATTGAGCTGCTAACCAAAAGGCCAGCAGTTCGAATCCACGAGCCACTCCTCGGAAACCCTATGGGGCAGTTCTACTCTGTCCTATAGGGTTTCTATGAGTTGGAATCAACTTGTCGGCAATGTTTTTTTCTTTTTGATGTATGCATAGAGATAGAAGGGCAGTTATAAACAAGTTAAAAGTGGTTATCTAAGGGGAAGGCTGTCAAATAATTTTTACTTTATTCTTTGCAGTTCTCCTCGTTTTTGATCTTTTTATTGAACAGTGAATATAGGTAATTTTTACAATGTGTGAAACAATACATATTATTTTCATTTCAAGTGAAAATGCAGCTGTATTGAAGGATTCCTTTTTTTTTTTAAAACTTCCCTTGGCAGCATTTCAAAGCTATAGATACAGTTCGGGGACTGGTAACATCTCTATCAGATCATTTATGCCACTTTCTGGGTTAGTATATATTCAATTCCTATGGCTTTCAAAGAAAATATGACCTGTCATAAACACCAAATGTGCAAAGGCAGGACAGATTCTCCAGTATCTGCCATGAAAGAGCATCAAAAATAGATTCTGATTTGCCTGTCACTATCATGAAAAGTGAAATGGAAAGATTACTTGGTGTTTAACTTTAGACATCTGATATCAATTGGGCACTATCCATCTCCCAGTTTAGTTATCCCTCAGCCTGCTTTCAGGCCTAATCCCTCAAAAAAAAAAAAATCTTAACAGTTTCCAGAGTTTGGTCTTTTTCCAATTTTCAGGGTATAAGCCTTTGGGAAAACTTTAGATCTAATCTTCCCTTAGTGCTTTTCCTTTTCCTAAAAGAACAGAGTGTTTCTTCACATGTGGGATTTTTGTGGTTGTCATTTATCACTTTGTGCTTTCAACCACTATTTTGTAAACTTCTTAGTCTTTGCTGCAGTGTACAGGAATATTCTTAAATATGATTTTCTAGACTGAGACAAAAGTGAATAGAAAAAGCTCTTAATTTCCATATTAAAAGATTACCAAAAAAGATCAAATAATTCACTCAAATGATGCAAAAAAAAACAAAGTATTACATGTGAGAGACATGGTTCTTTGAGCAGTGAGTCATGTTATAAAATATTGCATTCGTGCTATGTGAGGGGTGATCCTCATTTAGACCAAGGAGAAGTAATAGGCGTGCCCCAACTGATTTTAATAAGGCTTTAGAGTCCCCTCACCACCACCACTCACTCACCTCCTGACAGTCTTGTCTACAAGCTAAAAAGATTAAATCTAGACCAAACCACTGTTAGTGGGTGCATAACAAGCTGAAAGATCACCCGTTAGGAACTGTTTCTCAGACTCCCTCAAAAGGCTGATTTTATTTGATAGCCTTGACCTTCATAAAGAAATTGAGATTTCATCATGTCTGCTCATGACACCGAATTAGCTGGGGCAAATAACACCTTCTACAGTTTCCTTGATATATTTGAGATTGGTTTATAGACCAACTGCAAAATAGTTCACTTAGGGACTAAAACTAAGTCAGACAAGCTCTAGGATGGAGAAAATCCACACAAATGTAGCCAAGAGGGTCTTATCAATCACAACTAAGAACATGACAAGAATGCAGCTTTCACAAAAAATTAATATTTCAATGTATTCAGAAGATCATCCATTCTTGATTCTTGGCACTGGTTTCTGTTGTTTTCTTTTCAGTGTAGGAATGAGAACGAAGCTTGAAAGAGGATCTAAGTTGATTTAAGGATAAGAAAAATAGATCCTTTGAGAAGAAGCTAATAATATTGCTTTACTTGGATTAAAGACTGTAAAGATCATGCTTTTGGGAGGTACTGTATCAAGAGAATTAGCCTAGACTTGGCGGGGGGGGGGAGGGGATTAAGTACATTAAACACTAGAATAAGCCAAAATGGGTGGTTGAAGTCTTTCTGTCTTTTGAAATTAATTAAATTAGGAGAAATAGAGATTTGTTTAGAATAGCTTAGATATCAGTGGGTACACTACAATCCTTTTCAAGTTCATTGTATTCTCTGAGATTCTAGCAAACAATCTCTTTTTAATAATGTATTTTATTTTTGTTGCTGTTGTTGAGAATATACACAGCAGAACATATACCAATTCAACAATTTCTACATGCACAATTCAGTGACATTGGTTATACTCTTCAAGTTGTGCAGCCATTCTCACCCTCCTTTTCCAAATTGTTCCTTCCCCATTAACATAAACTTACTGCCCCCTAAGCTTCCAATCTAACCTTTCTAGTTGCTGTTGTCAATTTTGGAAGGGGTTTTTCTGGGTTGGTGGTGTAGTGGTTAAGTGCTATTGCTGCTAACCAAAAGGTTGGCAGTTCGAATTCACCAGGTTCTCCTTGGAAACTCTATGGGGCAGTTCTACTCTATCCTATAGGGTTGTTATGTGTCGGAATTGACTCAATGGCAACAGGATTTTTATAGGTTGTCAATTTGATCCACATAGGTAGATCTCAAAAGAGCATAATGCTCAAGGCAAACATTCTTTGCTAATTAAGCTAAAAAAAATTTTTTTTTTATATTGTTTGGTTTAAGAAGACTTTAGGGGATATTTTTGGTTTAAGGTTTTAAGGCTCAAAGATTCTGTCAGGACAATAGTTTCAGGAGTTCTTCCAGCCTCCATGATTCCAGAAAATCTGGATTCCGTGAGAATTTGAAAGTCTGTTTTGCATTTCTTACCCCTTTTGATCAGAATTCTTCTGTAGAACTTTTGATCGAAACATTCAGTAACATCCACAATCTCACAGCAAAGGAGGCAGTTGTTCATGGAGGCAGTTAGCTACACATTCCATTTCCTCCTTCTGTTCCTGATTCTCCCTTTTCCTCTTACTGCATATAAGATAGAAAAAGGCTGTGGATGTTGAAAAGGTAATACATAATAAATTATATCTATGGATAACATTATTTTGTCAAAAACAATGGCTTAAATGAATATTGATCACTTAAAATGTTCAAAGCACTAAAATATTAGCTTTATGAGACAGAAATCTGCAAAATTCATGGTATCTGCCCTATAAGAATTTAAAATTTAGGAGAGAAATAGGGTGTATATACAAATATTAATGTATCAAGGCATGAGTGATAAGTGTCTTGTCATAAGACAATAGTACTGGAGTACAATGGGAACAAGGACATATATATATAAGCAAATTCTTATATAGCACTTACTATGTGCTGTTCTTTGTGCTAAGACCTTTGCATAGAGCAAGTCATATAATCTTCACAACAACCCCATGAAGTAGGTACTGTTATTTTTCCCATTTTATAGATGCTGAAACTTGTGCTAAGACCTTTGCATAGAGCAAGTCATATAATCTTCACAACAACCCCATGAAGTAGGTACTGTTATTTTTCCCATTTTATAGATGCTGAAACTGAAGCACGGGAAAGTTAAATTAATTGCTCAAGGTCACACATCCTGTAAGTGGAAGGACAAAAATTAAAATTCAGACAGCAATTAAAGGTCAACTTTGAAAATTTGGAGGGGTTTTGAATAAAGATGGAGTAAGATAAAGATAATGATGGAAAGATGGCATTCCTGACAGAATCATCAAGAGAAGAGGGAGTTGTTAAGTAGAATCTCTTAGGAAACAAAGAATATCTCTTAGAAATGACGTATTCATGTTGGGGAATAAGAGAGGTGAGACTAAAAAGAGAAGCTGGGCTAGCTGGTGTTGGGTCTTGAATGCCAGAGCAAGTAGTTTGGACTTAATTACATAGTCATCAGAGAAGCATTGAAGACTTTGAACAAAGGTGTTTCATAATAAAAACTGAACTTTGGGAAGACAATCTAATGGTTGATCATCTTCATTAGATTGTCTTCCCAAAGTTCAGTTTCATTAGAAGAGAGGAAAAATCCAAAGGCCAAGAGTTCTAATCATCTGTGATTAAAATGATAGAAAATGTACTCACAGAAGCACTGAAGTATTTTTCATGATTTCAGAGTTAGGACATGACAGAATGTTATTTCAGGGTTTAAAAAGTAGGCTTCCTCTGGCATTCTAAATCCAATTAATTTATAGTGGATGCATGGAGAGTTCTGTGAGAAGAATTCTGAGGGCACGTTCAAAAAGAGCAGAAAAGAGTACCGTGTCAGAGTGAGTAGTGCCAGCATAAATGTCAGCAATTTGCCACTCTCACTCTTTATGCCAGGAATTGTGATGGGCATGGAAGTTTTATGGGTTGTCTTAGTCAAAACTGTGCTCGGGTTAAAGCTAATCCAAAGAAAATGTAGTACGTAGAAAAATGGCCTACTATACTGACAGTATTACCAAATACAGACTCAGAAGAACTGGATTTGAATTGAACTTTGCTGCTTACTACTTGAGTGTTTCAGGCCAGGGCACTTAGCCTCCTGAGCTGGCAGAGTTGTTTTGTGAATTATCTCATGAAAACGACATAAAACTTTTTGTAAAATTGTAAAGCACTATTTAAGTGAGAGTTTTAAATAATAATTCACCATATTAATTCAAATATTGTCATAAAATTTAAATGTGGGTATTTCTGAGAATTTAGTTTATTAATTAGTATACTCGTTTTGAGTGTACCAGGCTTTTCCTTCAACTTTAGACCTCTTTTTTGTAGAGCTGGATGACAAATCTGTCCTTTCCTGACAGGTAAACCCTACCTTCCCACAATTAAAGACTCCTCACCTTCCATAATCCTAATGCCCTGCGTTAGATTAGATCACAATCTCCAGTTGAAAACTGGACACAGGTCATCTGTTATGCCCTTTTTCAGCTTCTAAAGGTCCTTCATTACTTAAATATTTGAGACTCTATATACCATTTTTTAAAAAAAATCAGTTTAATGAGGGGAAACTCCGAATTGATTTGCAAATTGAATAAATATATTTAGATGAGTAGTCCCAATTAGACAGCTCCTCAGCTTATCAAATTGTCTTATTCCCAATATAAACAAAGTTGTAGTTGCTTTGCTCAGCTCCTTAGCACATAGTGATGAAAGGGATCATTTAATAGCTGTGTGACACTGGAGAGCAGAGGGAATTAGCTGTTCCCTTGATGCCATATTTGGCCCACCTGATGAAATATAAGACATAATTCAAGTTCTAGGGGGCAAATAAGGCGTTTAACCTGCCAAGCATGACTCATAACATTCTCATCTTTAGTAACTATTTGAGACACTGATAGTAAGACTCTATTTTTAGAGGCTAACGAATGCTAAGTAATTGTAGTTTACATTTTTTTAGAGAAAATGCTTTGAAATATACGCTCTAATTCTAGAACATTTTATCTTTGTCTGTACATAACAGGTTTGATAAAAGTTAGCCAGAGAGCAGAGACAAAATATGGCAGGGGCCCTGAGATTCTATCTGTAGGCTTTTTGTTTCTAACATCCCAACAGCTAAGTGGAGTCTTCCAACTTGTACCCCAGAATTTATTAGATTTATATGGTTTTAGTGTGCTGTCAATGCAGCCCCCAAATTATAGAAATTATACATAATTATTAAGACCTAGATGTGCAAAATAAAAAAAGCTTATACCTCCTCCATATTGTACCATAATCAATTAAATTTTATGAGAGGGGGTTCATTCCATGGATTTTTCTCTGTAACCTGTTATTCACGTAATGATATTCTTAACCTCTTCAGAACCTTTTCTTTTGGTGCTAGAGATCTAAATCATTACGTTTAATGACTGAATGATGTTCCATTATGTGTAAATGGAACTTGTTATTTAATTGGTTCCTTAATCAATTATTGTTTGTTTAGGTCCAACTCTGTGAGATGGTGACAGTTTTGTACCTACAGTTGTATATCAGTTTCTGGTTCTGTTTATGCTCCCACCAGCAAAACACAATGCACTAACTTCTACTTACCAACCCCAACACTGTATCTAAGCATTCTTTTTAATCTGTGCTCCTACAATAGGTCAAAAGCAATATTTAATGTTGTTTAAATTTCATTTCCTTCATTACTAGTAAGAATGTGAGTATATTATCCTGAGAATTCATTTCATTATTGCCTATCAACATTCTTATCTACTTTTACAAAGGGCTGCTGCTCATTTTTCCTTTTAATGATTTATGAGAATCTTAACTCTACTTCTACAATGCAAGCTCCATAAGGGCAGAGAACTATTTGTTCCATCTCTTTATATCCAGAGCCTAAAACAATGCCCAGCACACAGTATGCATTCAATACATACTTATAATTAAACTTGTTACAAAAAATTTTTGCCAATTACATTTTAACAGTGCTCACTGTTTTTTTTTTAATTTATAGAGGTTTTAAGCTGGTATTTCTCAACATCTTCAAACAAATATATTTCTGAAAAATATGGAAATCTCACATCTATTTTAAAGATTATTTTGAAATTTCAACACAATTTAAATAGGTAACTACTGTTTCAGAACCCTAGCTGGTGAAGGAGGGGGGTGGGTGAAGGGTGATGTGGGCTCAATTCCAAGGTGCCACTTATAAGCTGGTCAAATTATTTAATCTCTTTGAGCCTGAGATTTCTTATCTGAAAATTAGAGTAATAATAGTTCCTACCTCATAGAATCATTGTGATAATTAAATGAAAATCCTTATAAAGTACTTAGCTCAGGACTCAGAATATGCAAGCTTCTAAAAATGTTACCGTGGTACTGTCAATAACGGTGATAATAACTTTTTGAAGTTTCAGTCTTCATCTGTAAAATTAAACCTACTGCATATGATTATTGCCTGGCACACAAAACACTTGCCTAGCA
This sequence comes from Elephas maximus indicus, assembly GCF_024166365.1. NCBI lineage: Eukaryota > Metazoa > Chordata > Mammalia > Proboscidea > Elephantidae > Elephas > Elephas maximus. The sequence goes on from NC_064819.1 coordinate 164,962,759, forward strand.
TACTAAACACTCAATAAATGGTAGTTAAAAAGTAAAATTATGCAAAGCAAGAGTAATTTTAGAACACACACACACAGACATACACATGGAGATTCTGATATGCTTCCATCCATGGGCCTTTTGATCACTACCACTTGTCTTCATTGAAAATGACTATTTTAAAGTGTATATGATAATATCTACAAATTTTCTTTGTAGGAATGTGCCTCTGAGTCAAGCTTAAGAAGTGTATGTTGCTGTTGTTAGCTGTCATGGAGTCAGCTCTGACTCATGGCGAACCCATGCACACAGAACTAAATCTGCTTGATTCTGTGACATCCCATGATTAATTCTAGATTGGATAGTTGTGATCCATAGGGTTTTCGTTGGTTGATTTTCAGAAGTAGATTGCTAGGCCTTTCTTCCTAGCCCATCTTAGTCTGGAAGCTCCGCAGAAATCTACCTGGCATCATAACAACACACAAGCTACAACTAACAGATGGGTGGTAGCTACCTATGAGGTGCATTGGTCAGAATCAAACCCAGATCTCTCACATGGAAAGGGAGAATTCTGCCACTGATCCACCAGTGCCACATTCTCACACCAAAATTAAAAATAATCACTAATCCTTTGTTCTAGTTCCATAATTTTATTTTTTATAGTTAATCTCTAATTCAGCTGGAATATATTATGGTATAAATTGTAACATAAGGATAGCCTTAAAATTTCCATTTGACAGCAAGTTGTCTCAAATGTCTCTTTGTTGCCAATAGTGCTTCAGCTTTTCTTGAATGATTTTCAAAAAATTTTGCAGTGCAATGACTCACTTTTATATGGCCTTTCTAGCTGTGGTCTCATAACTCCCACAAAATGAATGGCTGGGCCACAATTTTGCAAGGGATTGGTCAGTTATTCCGCCAATAGGGGTTTGAATAGCTCCTTAATAGGATTGATTGACCTGTGGTCCCCTGAGGGGATTGGTCACTTTGTGGTCCTGCTGGGAGGGCCATGCCTTGAGACTGACAAGGAGTTTGCCTATATAAGGGCCAGTCCCATAGAGGCTCAGGAGGAACCGAGTTACCATCAGGAATTGTGTGAGCAGAGCATGTCCTTCGGACATGGAGTCCCTACACGGAGAACCTCCTAGACCCAGAAGAGAGAGCATAATATTAAGATGGTGAGAGATGAAAAGAGGTGGCTATGATGAGCTTGCTAGGCAATGGAAAGAGTCAGCTGTGGTGAACCTACTGGGCGATGAAGAGAGATGAACACCTATGGACAGGAGGCTTACCAGTAGAGCTGGGTGCCTCCAGGTACTTGCCCGCAGAGCTAAAGGAGCTGAAACACTTGTCTGTGCTGGGCAGAGGCCTGAGTGTGCCCTGTGCAAGGGTTGCACCCCACCCACAGCAGAGCGGGATGGCAGGAGCCATGAGGTTTCTTGGGCAGTGTAGCACAGGCATAGGTAGCATGGTGGTCTGGAAAGCATGGTGTTCTGGGTAGCAAGGCAGCCTGTGTAGAATGGCCAGAGACTGCAAAAGAGGCCTAGAAGGGCCCAGCAGCAGAGGCTCAAGAGATCCTGTGTGGGGATCTTCCCTGCTGGTAAGGCAAGGTCCAGTGAGGCCCAATGGCAGAGCAGAAGCCTCAGGAGCCATTAAAGCCCCCCTGGGCAGCATGGCGGCAGCTAGAGACAGCAATGATGTGAAGACATCATTTGACCTAAAGCACAGCATGTCTGCCTAGCAACATAAGAATGGACTTGGGTAATTTGGGAAAGGGTTTCCCCTTTGAGAATCTGTTGTTTTTGTTTATTATATGCTTTCTGTAAGTAATGATAATGGCTTTCACTTTGTCAACACTAAGTGTCTTGTGCGTCCTGCTTGATCACAGATGAACATAGCACTCATGGTATGACTGATGCCAGTGGGTGTACATGCCTCATTACTAGCAGTCTTATGGCTGGCTGGAAGTTTGAGGCACCGCCTATCTGCATGTGCAATGCAGATAGACAGGCAAAGTTGCAGGGTTTGTTTTTTGTATATGTTTTCCACATTTCTTCTTAAATATATTTTTAGGTATTTATTCTTATGTCCTTATTACATATGAAAATTTTATGTTGCAGTTTTGACTACTTGTTATCGATGTTTGAAATATTTTTGTATTTATTCTTTAATCTGTCATCTTACCCATTACATTTTTTATGTATTTATTTTAATATTTTTTCCAGCTGATTATTTGAGACCTTTCAGGTATGTAATCATAATACCTACAAAGTACAATCATATTTATAACTTTTGGCCTAAAATTACTTTGATTAAAACTTCCGGTACTTTATTAAATAATAACAGAAATAAGTATTCCTGAACGTTTCCTCAATGTCTTACTATCAAGCTTGACGTTGGCTGTTGACTGGAGATAGATGCCCTGACCCCTTACATTAAGAAAACAAATTCCTATGTTATTGAGAACTTTAATTAGAAGTAAATGTTAAATGCCATCAGACATCTTTTTTTGGAGTCTATCAAGATAATCTCGTTTTTGCTTTTTGGTCTATTATTCACATAATGAGATACATTTTCATTTTGCTAACCAATGCTAATATTAACCAATGCTCCCAATACTGTAACATGCCTCCTGTGATGATGAGATACTATTTTATGTCTTTTGTTGTACTGCAGGATTTTTTGCTAATATTTTAGGATTTTAACATCTATATTCAAAGTAAATATTTTGCCAGTAAAGTGAGATTGGTCTCTCCATTCTCAGTCTGCATTCTCCCTTTTTCAGGCTTTGGAATCAAGGGTGACAAGAAATCATTTAAAGAGAAGTTTTTGTCGTTCTTCTCTGCCCTGGAGGAGTATAAATAGTATAAAAGTAATTGTTTATTGTGAGTTTTAATAAATTTGGACAAATTTATTAAATGCTATGATTTTAATGTTGTTATTTCAAAACTGTCATTTTATTCTTTTATCCATTTGTTTGTACTGGTTGTTTTCCTTCTTTTATGAAAAAATTTTTACAACTTGTATTTTTCTTGAAAAATTATCATTTTGATTCAGATTTTCAAAAGTAGTTAGAAAACAGAACATTAGTATTCTGTGTTGGTTGTTACTGGTTTCATTTAGCAAGGTTATATAAGAATAGAAGAACACAAGAAAGAATTATCAGGTTTGCAAGAGAAAGGATAAGGAATAGAGTCAGTCCAGAAATTTGAGATTTAGAGGAACTGGAGATGCCAATTGCTCACAGGCTCCGAATGGAAGGACTGAAAATTTAGAAAGCCTTTAGATAACAAAAGTCCATTAACACTTAGTCTTGTGAAAAATATCATATTAAGATTATCACTTTTTTTCCCAAGTCTGGTGACCTCAAGCAAGACATTTTAACTTGAAGAGAGGAAGTGTGAGGGTGAGGAAGAAAGAAAAATTGGGCTTGAGAATTATGTCTGAACTTTGGAATTGTATTAGCTTTCTATTGCTGTATAACAAATTGCCACAAATTCAGATACTTAAACCTATAGCCATTTATTATCTACAGTTCTGTATGTTAGAAGTCTGGACACGTCATAGCTGGATCCTCTGCCCCAGTATCACGTGACTGAAATTAAGGTGTTAGTAAAGGCTAGAATCTCATCTGATACTCAGGGCTCACGTTCAAGCTCACTGGCTGTTGGCAGAATTCGGTTCCTTGTGGTTGTAGGGCTGAGCTCCCCATTTTCCTACTGTCTGTTGGCTGAGGGTCACTTTCCACCCCTAAAGTTTCCCTTATGTCCTTGTCACATCGCTTCCTCCATCTTCAAAGCCAGCAACAGGGAATCTCCTTCTCGTAGATCTTCCTTCAGGAATTGTCCAGGAAGAGCCCAGTTCCTTTGAAAGACTCACCCAATTAGGTCAGGCTCACCCAGGTAATCTACCTTTTGATTAACTCAAAGTCAAGTGATTGGTAACCTAATAACGGGAGTAATAAGCCATCATACTCACATGTTTTGCCCAAACTCAAGGGAATGAGATTATATATGGAGGTTACACCAGAGGGTGGGAATTTTAGGGGTTATGTTAGAATGCTGCCTACCACAGGAATGGACTGGAGTACGTAGGTTAAAGCCCCACTAGGCTTTTGAGGGAATTGTATTGCCAAAGAAATAAGAAACAATTTAAATGATTTTTGAGCCTCCTAATTTGCATAAGTAATGAATGCTGGATGTTCATACTCAGGACTATGTTGTTGAAGGTAGCAGAGCCTCAATCAGCCTAGGTCTCAAAATGTTGACCTGGAGCAAATGTCCAGCCCTCCTCCTGCAACCCCTCCAGACTTCATGTGGATGAGAAATGAGAGATGTTTGTTTTATCTATTCTAGAAGCTAGCACCACCCTAACTAATACAGTATCCTGAGGGGCAGTGAAGCAACTAAGTAGAAGGAACTTTAGGTCCTTGGATAACCCTGTGGAGTCACATTATCTACGTGCCTGGACCAAATGTCTCCTCCAAACGGTTCCATGAGAGGAGATCAAACACTTGTGTTGTTCGAGCCTCTGTATTTTAGGTCTCTTTCCATTTCTTTCTTTTATAGTAGTTTAGTCTATATCCCAGCTAATAAATATAGCCTCCTCTAAACAACTTTGACACTTTTGTATTTGCACCCTTCAGTCAGAAATTCTTAGGTCCCACTTTTAACACAACCTTGCTTGCTGAAAGTGAAGAGGACTTGAAGCACTTACTAATGAAGATCAAAGGCCACAGCCTTCAGTATGGATTACACCTCAACATAAAGAAAACAAAAATCCTCACAACTGGACCAATGAGCAACATCATGATAAATGGAGAAAAGATTGAAGTTGTCAAGGATTTCATTTTACTTGGATCCACAATCAACAGCTATGGAAGCAGTAGTCAAGAAATCAAAAGATGCATTACATTGGGCAAATCTGCTGCAAAGGACCTCTTCAAAGTGTTGAAGAGCAAAGATGTCACCTTGAAGACTAAGGTGCACCTAACCTAAGCCATGGTATTTTCAATTGCATCATATGCATGTGAAAGCTGGACAATGAATAAGGAAGACCGAAGAAGAGTTGATGCCTTTGAGTTGTGGTGTTGGTGCAGAATATTGAATATACCATAGACTGCCAAAAGAACGAACAAATCTGTCTTGGAAGAAGTGCGGCCAGAATGCTCCTTAGAGGCAAGGATGGCGAGACTGCATCTTACTAAACTTGGACATGTTGTCAGGAGGGATGAGTCCCTGGACAAGGACATCATGCTTGGCAGGGTACAGGGTCAGGGGAATAGAGGAAGACTCCTAACGAGGTGGATTGACACAATGGCTGCAACAATGAGCTCAAGCATAACAACGATTGTAAGGATGGCTCAGGACCGGGCAGTGTTTTGTTCTGTTGTGCATAGGGTCGCTATGAGTCGGAACCGACTCCACGGCACCTAACAACAACAACAACCTTTAACTCCTTCCTTATCTATCTCTGCCTTGAACTATTATTTACATTTTATTTTGCTAATCAACCTTCTGAGAGTTTACAGATTTTTCTCTCCAAATGTATAAGCTTCTTAAAGGACAAGGATCATCTCTTATATATTTTTATATTACATAATCCTTAATATTGTTTCTTAGATACAGAAGTAGATTTTTGCTTATGATTCTTATATTCTTTTCTAATTTGTAATTTAATAGGTCTGTGTGCAATGATGAAATATTTTCATTAAAAAAAAATTAAAACTAAAGAAACAAAAGCATGTTATTTCTCCAAATTAAAATAAATGAACTCATTCTTAGTTTTTGTGGTCTTTTTAGATTGTGGTAATGGTTGTCGTTGCCAGTTGCTGTTGAGTGGGCTCTGCCTCATGGCAACTTCATGTATAACAGAAGGAAACATTGCCCTCACAATCTTTGGTATATTTGAGCCAATTGTTGTGGCCACTATGTCAATCCATCTCATGGAGGGTTCTCTTTGTTTTCACTTACCCTCTGCTTTGGAACCCTAGTGGCATAGTGGCTAAGAGCTATGGCTGCTAACCAAAAGGTTGTCAGTTTGAATCCACCAGGCACTCCTTGGAAACTCTATGGGGCAGTTTTACTCTGTCCTATAGGGTCACTATGAGTTGGAATTGACTCCACGGTAATAGTTTTTTTTTTTTTTTTAACCAAACATTATATACTTTTCTAGCAGTCTTTCTTGTCCAAAGTAAGCAAGATAGGTCTCAGCATCCTTGCTTCTAAGGAGTACTCTGTCAGCACGTCCTCCAAGACAGATTTGTTTGTTCTTCTGACAGTCCATGGTATACTCAATATTCTTTGCCAACACTACAATTCAAATGCATCAATTCTCTTTCTATCTTCATTTTTCATTGTCAGATTTCACATGAAAGACCATTACTTAGGTCAGGTGCATCTTAGTCATCAAAGTGATATCTTTGATTTTTAACACTTTAAATGGGTCTTTTGCAGTAGATTTTCCCCCTGCGATACCTGGTTTGATTTCTTGACTGCTGCTTCCGTGGGCATTGATTGTTGATCCAAGTAGAACGAAATCCTTGACAACTTCAGTTCCTTTGCCATTTATCATTTATTGTTCCAGTTGTGAGGATTTTTATTTTTATGTTCAGGTGTAATTCATATTGAAGGCTGTCGTCTTTGACCTTTGTCAGTAAGTGCATCAAGTTTTCTTCACTTTGGCAAGCAAGGTTGTGCCATGTAATCCTGCCTTAAATTGTGAATGTATTCCAAGCTTACCCAGCTACAACGGTAAAGAAATCTCTAATAGAACCTCTCCAACTACTTTGAAAATATCTCTCTCCAGTCACATAACAGGACTGTATTCCACAAGAGAGGAACCTGACACAGAACATTTAGGAAGGATACATTGACCCATCAGACTATAAAGCACATTTTTTCTCTCAAAAGGGGCAAAAACAGGTTTAGCTTTACTTTACAAAGGCTTTTGGCCACATGAAATTATATTTTCAAATGAGGTTTTTAAAAATAAATTTTATTTCATGGCTAGGCTTTACTTTCTGACTTTGGCAGAGAGTTCTTCAAGGCCTAGTACTTGACTTCACATACATAGACAGCACTGAAGAACCAAGGAATTTAGAAACTAACCAAGATCTCTCTGTATGACTCTGGTTTTCCAACAAGGTAGAGCTGACTCAGGAGACTAATAGTTCCCATGAGCTCTCTAGGATTCTTAATTTGAAACTGGTTTACAAAGACCAGAAAAGTAACATGTAATTATATATATATCTTCATTTTAATATATATCTTCATTTTTATGTATATCTTCATTTTTATATATATCTTTATTTTAATATATAAAACTCACTTGAGGTACATATCCTAAACTTATAAGGGGTACAGTTTACTGAGCTTACTGGATATTAATCACCTACATATCTATGACTTAAATAGGAAAAATCTATAAACCATGTAGTTAACTTACCACTTACTTTTTTATTCTTTCAGCAAGGGATACCAGTTAGTATTTGCTTTGTTTTCTGAGAAAAAAAAAAAAGTTACTTGGTTTAAAAATTTAATGAATAAACTGAAACCTACTTCATTTGGAAGAACCAATTTTTGAGTAATTATAATTGGCTTAGTCAGTTGCTGCCTTTTAGAGAGTACTCTATTTTTAACCTTTTAGACAGGTTATATAAGTTAATTCATCAAGGTAATTCATTAACTGCATAAGGTGATTTCATTATCTCTCATAAACACTAAAAGATTTGACTACTTAAGATTTTTTTATAACATGAATTTCTTATACACTTTTGATTTTTTCTGTTTTACCGTCTTTTATAGATAGCGGTTTTTAGAAATAGTCTTTCCTCTACATGTTATTTCAAGCTGTAGTGCCACCTAGTGTTTATACAACTTATCTGGACCACTCTAAGAAATAAAAACCAAGCCAGACACATCGCCTTTGAGTCAATTCCAAGTCATAGCGACCCTACAGGACAGAGTAGAACCGCCTCATAGGGTTTCCAAGGCTGTAATCTTCATGGCGAGCGTACAGTGGTTAAGAGCATGAGTGCTAATCAAAAGGTCGGCAGTTTGAATCAACCAGCCGCTCCCTGGAAGCTGTATAAGGGCAGTTCTGCTCTGTCCTATAGGGTTGCTATGAGTCAGAACCTACTCTATGGCAACGGGTTTGGTTTGGGTTTTTTTTTTAATCTTGACGAAGGCAGACTGATACACCTTTTTTCCACAGAGTGGCTGGTGTGTTCAAAGTGCTGGCCTTTCAGTTAGCAGTCAAGTACTTTAGCCACTGTACTGCCAGGGCTCCTTTCTAAGAAATAAAGTCATTATTACATGAGTGAATATTTTGAAGTTGAAAAGCAATATCCTTTCTTAATTTTTTTTTCATACCAACGGACTCTAAGTAAACTAAACTTATGTTTTAGACGAAACTAAATTTCTGATTTTAACTGAAGAAAGCCAACCAGTCATTTTAATAAGCTTCACCTATATCGTGGCTGGAATACTTAGTATTCTGTAGATTTTGCTGAAATGTTTGGAATTCACAGTGTTAAGCCCAAAATAGCCACTCAGAAGATACTTAAAGTCAAGGACTGTTAGCTCTGAGGTGTCCTAGTTGAGTGATTGGGGATAAAGGGCATGGACAAAAACAGGGATTACTGTAAGTATGTAGCAGTTGGTTTCCTTTTTACTAGTTTCCTCATGGGTTCAAGCTTTAGAATCACATTTAATTATTTCAAAAATTAAGGAGAAGAGAATTTAAATAAAATATTTATCTGAAAATAAGGTGGTATCTAAGAGAATAATTTATTTTAAAGTTAACTCCTTGTAGATGCCAAATATACCAGAATATTTGCTTCTGCTTTTTTAGAATGAAATTTTTCACTTAGTTATGAATTGCCAACCAGCTTTAGGCCCACTTTCAGGTATCATCGAAAGCAGCAATAAAATTTCTGGAAACTTCCAAAGCCAGTAAAACTTGTGAAACTTGTGTAAGGCAGAAACCTGTTCGAGAAGGAAATGCAAATATTTCCCACGAATAGAGAGCTACAGGAAAGTGGTAAGACTGTACCCTGTCAAAGGCAAGACGCTCGTGAGATCTGGGAAAACAAGGCGGTTCTGTCAGGTTCTGGCTCTCACAGGTTTCACTGTATTTGTTTTGATAATTTCCCATCTTCTTTGAGGCTGGCAATTCTTGATATTATTTCATTTGTGGTGTTTTTATAGTAAGTGATAGAAAACCTATATGATCTGTTGCTCATGTAATAATAAAAAAAAAAAGTAATAATAATATTGAAAATAACCCAGAGGGCTAATTTGATCATGGCTCTGGCTCTGTTTCTCCAACTTCTCTCAGCTCTATGATCCTTCCTTCAGGAGTCTACCCTACCTGCCATCACCACTTACTGAATTATAGAAAGCTCCTTTCTCCCTCCCCACTGAACAAAGGACTGGGCAGGGTTTCACTCTGATTGGACCAAATTAGATCATGTGTTTTATCCTGAGCCCGAGACAGGGGGACCTCATACCACCAAGAAAGCAGTGCCAAGAGCAGAGCGTATCCTTTGGACCCGGGTCCCTGCACAGAGAAGCTCCTAGTCTGGGGGAAGATTGATGAGAAGGCCAACAGAGAGAGAAAGCCTTTGCCTGGAGCTAGTACCCTGAATTTGGACTTTTAACCTACTTTACCAAGAGAAAATAAACTTTTTGTTAAAGCCAGCCACTTGTAGTATTTCTGTTATAGCAGCGCTAGATGACTAAAACACCCACCATGTGTTGTTATTACCCTGTACAACCAAACATAGCATTAGAGGGCTGATTCATGGAAGAAACTACCCTCAATATGGAGATTTAAGTGTAGGAAGTAGAAGACAACCTAAAATGTTCATATCATTACTTTTCAGTATTTCAGATCACAAGAAATCAAAACAGCAAATCTGGATATATTTATTGAATGTGTGAGACTAAAAACATGTTGTTGAGTCATTTAGCTGAGTTAGTGTCAACAAATGAAGATCAGAACCCAATTCTTTGAGGTTTCAGCTGCAAGGCATTAATTACCCTATTGGCAAGCCAGAGTGAAGGAAACCAGTCTAATATGGCCACAATGATATGGCTTTATGGTAAGCCCCAGCCCATAATATCACACAGGCCATGTCCTCAGAGAGGAGACATTGTTTAAGCAATCTGTTCTCAGTCTAATCACCAGCCAAGACTGTCTCCACTGGAGTGTCATCTGATTGCTGACCATTATAAATATGAGGGTGGTACACATCTGGGTGAAGCCCAGAGTTTTGTTTTCTTTAGAGAGGAGATAGCCATGTCTGTTGGTAGAGCTTCTGAAGTGGTTTCCAAACTTGTTCTTCAGAGATCCAGGGCTTTGCATAGCCTCAGGGATAGACACTAGGGGGAGGGAGGGGGGAGATTCCTAGTGGATGAATTTCCAATCCCTGCATCTCTTTTATCTCCAATTTATAATTTTAGGATTTTATATATTGTGATTCTACACCCAGCTATATTTTTTTAAAATACTGGTTTTGTAGCTAAAAAGTTTTTGAGCAGCAAAACCTGATAAGACAGTGAGGTCTCAGTAACATATCAATGCCATGACCTGCCTGCTAACAAAACATCTGACTGAAAAAGCAATCTCAGTTCATCAACCAGATGGGTTATTTACCACTCAGATATTTATCTGTATATCACTCTAAAACCCTCAAACAAACAAATGGAATATTAAGTCATTCCTAAAATGCAAAGCCATATGGTGTCTCACATCATTACAAACCTGTGGGGGCAACAGAACTTCTCAGAAGGGCTGAGTGTGTGGGTAGGTGACTATTTGTGGTGTTGTAATTAATGATATTTAATTTCCACTTAAAAAGAAGCCTTGAAGCCTCTTCTAGTGACATGTTACTGTTACCAGAAATTCTTCCATTAAAATTTCACTTCTTTGGGTTAGGACATCGTCCTCTGTTAAAATGCAGATAATTCCATGGAGAACATAGGATGTTTAAAAACGTACAGATTCAATTTTCAAAAGTATAATTTAAAAAATTCTGTGGAATTGAATTAATTTTAGTGTACAAGTCCCCCTTTCCGTTCAACAGCAGAAAACGGAATCTTGCCAAATGGAGCTAAGTCAGTCATTTCTGGTTTTAAATTCAGTCTCTTTTTTGAGTTCACTACTCAGCCTTTAAGGATTCCTCACCCCCTTCTCCTTAAGGAGGAATCTAGGATTATAGAGGCTTATGAAAGAGAGCGGTGGCACATTTGAGGGCTGCCCGTCTGGGCTGTGGTGACCTTCTGCCCTCAAAGGCCTTCCCTGGGGTGGAATTCATCCCACCAGGTCTTGAGCATTGCTTTCTGCCTCCTCTCCCTCTGCCGCTAGTGTTTTGAAGCTCTGTCG